>NW_024631079.1:0-693 GCF_008729295.1 Plectropomus leopardus
GTTTTTTTTAGGAGAGTTTCCACCTCCAACCGCTGGATGTCGCAACCATGGCAACATGTGTCAACATGTGCACGCGGTGCGTCATCAGCACGCGCCACCACACCGCGCGGATCAGGGCAGCTCGAGCTCGACCTTTCACGCTGCGGAGCGAAGCTGTCATCTTATTATGAGCATTTAAATACGATCTAAGAGTGGATTTAGTGCGCGTGAGGCTGTGAAAGGACACGGAGCGACATGTTTCGCTGCAGTCTGCTGCTCTGCGGCAGAGGAGCCGCTAAAAGGGTGAGTTTACTCTCAAACACGGAGCTCAGGTTAACCTCAGTTTCAGCTTCGTGCTGTTGTTGTACTTCTGCACTCATAAAGTGTGAAAAGACGGTTTACCTGTTTTATAAACATTCTTTGTATTTTTTTTTTACCTCAAAATTTAAGTCACAGCTATTTATAATATTAGAGACCTGTCTGACATCAAGGGGGAAGTAAGTATTTATTTCCTTAAATAACAATAAAAATAACGTCACAATAGTGTAAGAAAAGGAGGCCCTTATACGACATTGGTCATACAAAGTGCTCTACAGAGCAAGAAAAATAAAAGAAGATAATTTTACTATACAACAAATAGGAAAGATAAAAAATGTATAATAAAAATAAATTAAATAATTAAGAATAGCAAAAATACAGACAAGAGGTGCAAAA
>NW_024631079.1:710-1244 GCF_008729295.1 Plectropomus leopardus
GTTTTTTTTAGGAGAGTTTCCACCTCCAACCGCTGGATGTCGCAACCATGGCAACATGTGTCAACATGTGCACGCGGTGCGTCATCAGCACGCGCCACCACACCGCGCGGATCAGGGCAGCTCGAGCTCGACCTTTCACGCTGCGGAGCGAAGCTGTCATCTTATTATGAGCATTTAAATACGATCTAAGAGTGGATTTAGTGCGCGTGAGGCTGTGAAAGGACACGGAGCGACATGTTTCGCTGCAGTCTGCTGCTCTGCGGCAGAGGAGCCGCTAAAAGGGTGAGTTTACTCTCAAACACGGAGCTCAGGTTAACCTCAGTTTCAGCTTCGTGCTGTTGTTGTACTTCTGCACTCATAAAGTGTGAAAAGACGGTTTACCTGTTTTATAAACATTCTTTGTATTTTTTTTTTACCTCAAAATTTAAGTCACAGCTATTTATAATATTAGAGACCTGTCTGACATCAAGGGGGAAGTAAGTATTTATTTCCTTAAATAACAATAAAAATAACGTCACAATAGTGTAAGAAAAG
>NW_024631080.1:0-1447 GCF_008729295.1 Plectropomus leopardus
AGCGATTTCATAAAGACCAGAAATACTAACAGCCAATCAGAATCTGTCTCATTTAGGCATCACATCCAACTTAGACCCTAACATCTGATTTGGACCACAAAACAAACAGTGCGTAGAGCGTGCTGTGCCTCGCTGGTTACAGAAGGTTAGCGTTCATCAGTGCGTTATGGTTATAGTGTTTGGTGTGGACGACCCTTACCTCTGAGAGTAAAGCAAAAACTATTCTACCCTCTTTCAAAAAGTCAGAGTAACATATTACACCTGCTTAACTAAATGTTCAATAATAATGCTGAATGTAAATCAGTCTCATGTCTTTGTACTCAGTACTTGTGTGAAGCATGACCAAATCCTCTGCTGTTCTGCTCTTTCTGATTAAAGCTTGGCTCAGCATCCTCACTCTGACCCGTCTGTGTCGTCATTTTGGGACTCCCTCATTGAAAACTGTTATCTGATTAACTGTGTGAACCATGTTAACAGTACTTATTTGTAGCTTACGTGGAGGCGTGCACGAGACTTTTGGGAAAAAAGGTGTAGAAACATAAGGGTTATTTTGGAGGATGTAGTTTGTGGTTGAACTCAGCGCTAATGTAAAGACGTGCGTGACTGACTGAGTCGGCCAACTGTAAAACAGAGATCTACACGTTTGGGTATATTTTTGTCAGAAGTATTCTGGCAACACATTCACCAAAGCTTTTATTTGAAAGATTATTCTCTCAGTTTGCTTGACTCAATTATCAAACACGATGCACAGCAGATTTTTTTTTTTTGCCACTTATGCAAAAATAAAAGAGATGAGCTGTGTATAGAGCCAAGGTCAGCTGGATTTCATTGCCAGTGCTTATAGTTCAAGAGAATTTTAAGGAGCGCTTCAAAACTACATCTCCAAACATGAATTGAAATAAAGAAGTCTGATGTAAATTAACCTGAGGACAGCAGCCACTCTGACCTGTCGGTGAATTATTCCTGCGTAACAACTGTCATTTGACACTTTGTCTCCTGCAGGTCAAACTGTCTGTGGTTAGATCACACTAAGTGAACACTTTCTTTTACAGTTTTTGCATGAATTAATTTAAATGCTTTTGAATTTTCAGATAAAGACGCGGCGCTACACAGAAGGTGTTGTTAATCTTCCAAATTCAACCTTTCATCAAGTTTATCGTTACTTTATCTCGTGTCACGGCTCTGCCTCACAACCTGGTGTTCGACTGGTGCTGCAACACTGACAGGCACTTTAAGTTAACGGCAAACCCCAAACCAGGTATTACTACTACTCAGGGGTGGAGCAGCAATTTCAAATGTGGGGGGCTCTAGGGGAAGCTGAAGCACACGAGCACCACCTTCAGCCCTTGTTTTAGTCTCAATAACTAAAGCAATGATTTTCTAGATTTTCTTCACTAGGATATTCAAATAATATCACATTTAAAATGTACCCTACATTACAGCACAA
>NW_024631081.1:0-1193 GCF_008729295.1 Plectropomus leopardus
AAATACCTGTTTTTCTCTCCACAAACACTACTTGAAATGCCCAGATGTCTCACTAAAAACACCCTGTTGGATAGGTATTACATGTATGTGGTTTGCAGAAATGTAAAATACCAGCACTTTTTTTCTGGTGACCAGTTTCTGTTAATATAGACTGGATGTTATGAGATGTTTTAAACACTTTGCATTTTATTAGAGTTACTGATAATTTATTGTTGCATTTATTTCTGTTGCTAATACATTGTTTTTTCCCAACAGATTCCTTTTATGAGAAGTACAAGGTCAGTCCCTGCTATGTTAAAATTATTTTTCACAGTCAACCTTATTGTTATCATCATATGAGAAATCTATTTTAGTCGGCTATTAATTTGACAGACACATGCACATAAAACATTCAATATATTTTGTGTATCATGTGCAATTAAGTATTAACACAACATTTATTTAGATATAAGAAGACATAAACCAGGAATATCGTCCTTTCTGGTATTTTGGGAAAGCACACAACTGGTGCTGGTGATTGTCACACACCATATTTAAAAAAAGAAATTACATCGAAAGAATTATACTTTCACATGGAAATAAATAAATAGTGACACACAAAAGTGATGCAGAGAATTTCTTTAAATTTGGCACAAATGTTCATTTGGAGACGAGGATGAACTGATTTGATTTTGGTGGTTAAAAGTCAAAGGTCACTGTGGCCTCACAAAACATGTTTTAGCTGTAAATCAAGAATTCATATGGTAATTATGACAAAATTTTAGCACAATTGTCTAACAGGATAAAAAGATGAAGTGATGACATTTTATATCCAAAAGGTCAAAGGTCAGTTTCACTGCAATATTACTTAATGCCAGATCTCAGGGACAGGAGGAGAGACATTTGGTCACATACTCAGTTAGTGACACAATTCTTGATTGTCCACCTTGAATCTGCTAATTGTAAAGAGATCCTCTGTGCTGGCGGGTAGAAGATGTATGTGAAGCGTCCATATTTTAGCACTGAAGCACTGTATACTGTCATGTCTGCAAATGACTGGACAGACATGGATGAGAGCTGTTATTGACTGGTTGACAGAGTAATAACAGGTAATTCTAGATTTTGTTTTCATTTATGTCATTATGCATCAAATCTGACTTGTCAATAGAAACTATGACACCAAGATTCTTGTTAAATTTGCAAAGCATGATTCA
>NW_024631082.1:0-1812 GCF_008729295.1 Plectropomus leopardus
TTAACAGACAGAGTGCAGCAGGTCGAGAAAGCTCTGGATGAAAGAACGAGAGGTTTTGCTCATGCAATAAACCAAAATTCTCAAGTCATCACCAGACAGGAGTCAGAAATATCCCGGCTCAAGACAACTGTCCTTCTCCCAGAGAAGAAG
Source organism: Plectropomus leopardus (assembly GCF_008729295.1). NCBI lineage: Eukaryota > Metazoa > Chordata > Actinopteri > Perciformes > Serranidae > Plectropomus > Plectropomus leopardus. The sequence continues at coordinate 151 of NW_024631082.1, forward strand.
ATGGAGGATGCACGAAGTCTTTGCAGGCAGGAGCCAGAGAAAGACAGACTTCCAGACCAACACAACCAGGTCAATCAGGAGCAAGTGGAGAACCAGCTGTCTGAATACAGGAAGAAGATGGCTTACTTGGAGAAACTTGTCAACAAGAGAGATACTGAAATCCTGAATATCCAACAGGAGAAGAAGGTACTCTCTGACAAACTCACTGCGACCACCAAGGAGTTCAGCAAGAGAGACAAGGAAATCCTGGACCTCAGAAAGGAACTTAAGGCACTCTCTAATAACCAAACAGAGGCCAAAAAGGACCTAGACAAGAGGGACTCTGAAATCCTGACTCTCCAACAGGAAAAGGACATTCTCTCCAACAAATTGGAAGACACCAAAAACGACCTGATCAGCAAGGAAGCTGCACTCCTCCAGAGCGAAGACGCCTGGCAGGCTAAATATACTGCTCTGGAGGATAAATTCAAGCAAAGCCTGGCTGATAACGAGGCAAAAATAAGAACGATGGAGGACAAGAAGAAAAACCTGGACGTGACATATAGAAAGGCACTTAATGCCAAAACAGAGAGCATGGCAGTGCAGCAGAACGAGTACAGGAGTAACCTGGACCTTATGGAGAATCAGTACCACCAACTGAACTCCGAACTCCTGACTCGTGGCAAAGAGAATGACGAGGTCTCTCGAAAACTCCAACAGACTGCAGAGGAGCTCGACCAAAAAAAGGCTGAGCTATGCAACCTTGAAAGACACTGGGAGGCCAAGTACGCAGAACTGAAGGAGTTTAGCGACAACATAGCTGAAACACTCAAGACCTATGAATCAAAAGAAGTACAGCTACAGACCGAGAAGGATGAGCTGGAAGATATATGTCTGTCGCTCAACAAAAAGAAGAGACGCCTCCTGTTCTTCCGCAACAGGCCGTCAGATGACAGACAGGCCGAGTTGCAGAAAATGAAGGACAAAAGGAGCGTGAAAGAGATGAAGAAGGCAGCAGGAAAGAGTGTCTGCGATAGTCAGGTGGAGGGGGAGGAGGCAGCTGGTTGTTCCAGCTGGACCGTTGACGATCGTCCTCCCCCCTATAACCCAGACTGGACAGCTGATTCTCGCCCTGCCTACATTATCCCGGACTGGGCAATTAACACAGGTCCTTCTGCTCCTCCCTTTGAACCCTCTGACGAAGAACAACAACTTTATTTCGACAACAGCGCCCACCAACCCCCCCCTGACCCGGAGGCTCAGTGATTAGTGATTAGCACTGCAGCCTCACAGAGACAGATAGACCTCCACCAGTCTGTGACAGACAGGTGGAGGTTTATCTGTCAAACGGACAGAGTGGTGCTGAGGTTCCCCCACTTCAGCCACATGAAAAAAAAAATGGACACTAAATTATTTCCAAATTATCGGTCACATGGATGTTCAATTAAATGTTCAAAACACAAACATTGGACATTGCGAACTTCTGTGTGACTAATTGTTTGGCAATAATTTGTTCATTTTTTTGTGGGTTTTCTCCTGGTGCTCAGGTTCCCACATTTCAACCACATATGATAATCAGAATCATTGGACACTAAATTATCCCAAATGTCAATCACAAGGATGTTCAAAACATAAAAATTCTGAACTTTCATGTGACTATTGGGGATAATTTATTCATAGATT
>NW_024631083.1:0-1769 GCF_008729295.1 Plectropomus leopardus
GTGAACTCTGTGGTGAAGAACAGTGAGGAGACGTCATGATAATGTTGCATTAAAAGATGCTTTATTTCATCTGTGCAGTGAACATAACACACCGCCCTTTTCACATTTTTACTCCATCCTGAACTCATCGAGACACTTCCTGCTGACTACTGTAGCTTCAGAAAAAAAGTATGTTTCACTGTGTCTGCAGCACCTGCCGACCCAGTTATGATAGTTTTCTAGAAACACACACACAGGAGAGTCTTTTCCATAACAAACGCCGCCAGACTGCGTCACATACACACGTAACCTGTCTGAAAGAGGAGGGCTTTGTCTGGTAACATTAGTCATGGAAAATGAGAACTGTGTGAGTTTTCCTTTGCAGCCTGACGTGTTTGAGTTAAATTGACTGAATTGACAACAGATTTTGGAATGAACTATTGTGTCTGTGCACAGTGCAGTGTTGATGCTGAGATCATGTGCTCCTACGCACGCCATCTTGCTGCTCTGACCACCACGTGTATAAAACTGTAGCTGAAAATAGTCCCCAACAAAAGCACTCTGCGCTCCAGTTTAAGTAAAGTTTGTGAAAAATTACAGTGCCCATCTGCTAAAGGAAATGACTAAGCCTTTTTTAAGAGTGACAGATATGGTGACTTTATTAGTTTTGGTCTTTTCATGGGATTTGTTGACAGTGAGGAAAACATGGAACAACACCAATCTTATCCTTCAACCATGTTCCTTCTTTTCCTCCCTCTGTCATCCTCTCTGTCTCTCTGGCACGATGGCCAAAAAATTGGTTTGTGACTGTTGATTTAAGCCATGTGAGAATCCCAGCAGTGCTTAATATGGTTTACACAGACTGGTGGTCCTCCTCTCTCCTTCTCCCTCCTCTGCTGCTGTCCTTTGGAGAGGAGGTGAAGTGCTGGAGGCAGATTCCTGCTGTAAGAGCTCACATTCCTGGAGAGCACCAGGAAGCCCCAGGCTAATATGTCGCACTTCTAACATTACAAACCATCTGGGGGTTGAAAACACCAGCCGATCATCCTCTCTTTCGCTCTTTGTCTCTTTTTCGTCTGTTTGTCTCGCTGTCACTTTCCCCCCCTCCCGTCTCCGATCTTGTTCTCTCCTCACCTCTTCTTCGCTGGTATTCTCTCCGACATGTTCTGCTGAAAAACAAGTGGAAAACATGCAGCGCAGAGATGGGGTTGTTTTGTTTCTCTCTATATGCCCGCAGGACGTTGCAATGATGACACTAGAAATGAGAGGGAGGTGCAGCCTCTCCTCTTTCCCCTCGACTCTCATTTTCTCTCTGCTTTTCTTTGTCTGTAAATACGACTGTCACTCACGCTCCTCGGCTCCTCCACCCTGTTAGAGCGTGAGTGACAGTCGCAACTTTTAGCTGCTGTTGTTGCCTCTGGAGGGTTTTGGGGAGAGGGGGAGTAGATGGCACTTGACCCAGCCCCGACAGCGATGACAGGGCTTAGCTGTGTGAGGTGGTGGGAGCAGGAAACACAAAAGTTAAGTTCTGTAAATCCACGTTTTATACTTAAATTTTTTTTTTTAAAAAAGTGCACTTGTAGGGTTTAAAAACTTTTTTTCTAATTTATGCCCTTTAAAAAAAGGATTAAACTTTTATCTGGTTGCCTGTTAACAATTTTTGATAAATTAACTAGTTTTGTTTGTTTTTTTCAAATCTGTCTTTTTGCTTATTTTTTTTATCATTCCTCATTACTAAATTCACCCATGTACCTCCTCTGAATATAAATAGTTTGATCATGAACACTTAT
>NW_024631084.1:0-4640 GCF_008729295.1 Plectropomus leopardus
CACAGAATGAAACTCTAACATAGGGTGTACATATCAGTAAGTACTCTAAATGAGGTTTGTTTAACATCTTCCTCCTCGCAGTCGGAGCATGAAGACGCTGTGAAAGTGTGTTTGCTGCTGGCTCCTCGCAGCAGGCACGCTGGATGAGGTTTGTGCCGCAGCAGCTAAATGGGAAATGACTCATGAAAACCGACGATGATAAGATGCAGTGTAATTTAATGTAATTACAACCATGTCTACAAAAGGTCATGAGTGAGCTGTTCAGCAAGGTTGTCATGGGAACCGTCTCCCTAATGGGTGACAGGGACCGCTGCGTTTGGAGTCACCTTATGGCCCGGCAGCCTGTTTGTGAGACAGAGCGGCATCAGTCACAGGTGTGTGGCAGCTCATCGACGAGAACACACGACCTGCACAGCGACCAGCCGCAGCTAATCAGGATTATCTAATTATGTTATGTAATTACAGTTAGAAGGAAGTGTACTCTCTTGCAATTAAAAAAAGGGTTATTTGATTATGGATATGTTTTTGAAAATTGTGATCCTATTATTTCTTGAAAGTTTTTTTTCCCATTTTGCAAAAAAATGTGTAAGAAATAAACAATCCAGAGCTATACATGTATATATATATATATCTATAATGTTTACATGCAGGTTATATAATGTTCACCCAAGACTGCATAAAAACAAAACAAAAACAGACATAGCCTCTGGGTCTGAAAAGTGAAGCCAACGCAGGCGTGCCTTAAAGCTGCAGTTTTTCTAATGGCCATTAGGGGGCCACTCCGCTGGTTGCAAAAACACATTTGATTACATGTAAGTCTGTAGGAAATGACACAACTTATCACTTGATTTATTACCTTAGCCAACATTTTCCTCATGAGTTTATGCTCTCAATCACTAGTTTTAAGTCTTTTATATCACAGCATCATGTTTTCTTTGTAAATTATGGTCTCATTCAGAGTAAAATAGACAATAAAGCAGGGTATGCTTTGCGGCGCGGCTACCTTATGATTGACAATTTGCTTTGACAGCAACCTGTCAATCAAGATAAGCTAAGATAATCCTTTATTAGCTCCACAACTGAGAAATTAGCATTATTACAGCAGCAAAGGAATATCAAAAAAGGTATGTACAAGTTAATAAAGCAGTTTTGACTGAGGCGTTGGAGCAGCATGGCTAAACAATGACCTCTGCCCATGCAGTTTTTGTGACCAAGAAATACTAAATTCTAGCATATATTTTGTACTTGTACAAAAAATGAAGTTCAACTTATAACTATAGACATTCCCTGAAAAAAATGAATATGCTTGCTTTGCAAATTCCTGGTGAATGGCATGATTTTTGGATGACTTAATAATTATAAGAAAAAATAACTGACCATATATGGAGCCAATGGGAACTTTAAACACTTTAGTATGAGACTTAAACACATTACTGTATTAAGCTCCACAGCTCATTGTGATGAGCTTATTAACAGTCAGTGTGTGTGCAACATGGTCCTTTGTTTTTAGACTTTTTTGGTTTTCTGTTTGTGTTTTTTACCTTGTTACATGTTATTCATTCATGTTTATCTGTTCCCTGTTTTATTTTTTGTAGGTTCTCTCTTCATGTCTGGTTTTACTTCTCGCCTTCCTGTGTTTTCCCATTTCAGTGATTGTCTGACCGGCCCTGATTTGTTTCGCCTGTTCCTCATCCTGCCGTCACCTGTCCCTCGTTATCTGCTCTCCTCGTGTATTTAGTCTTTGTGCTTCCTTCTCTGTGTGTCTCTGTGTTCCTTGATCTCTTTCCATTTTTTTCTCATTTCAGTTTAGGTTTTTCTTGCTTTTTTTTCTTTTTAATTTTTTACCTCGGCCAGGTCCTTGTGTTTTGTTGCCTGCCAGTTTTTGTCTTTTGTCTGGTATCTGTTTTATTTCATTAAAGTTCTCTTTTGTGTTGTTTCAAACCTGCCTGCCTGCTTGCTGTGCTGCATTTAAATACTCTTTTGAACATTGAAACAATTAAAAAAAGTGTTGTTTTTTTTTAATTTTTACTATCAATGTTTTTTCAGTACATTTTTTAAAGGTGGTGGAATTATTAGAAAATTGTTTTATAATGAAAAAAATTCCAGAAAAATATATTTAGTCATTACAATTATATATAATTTTAAAAAAAACCCAACTTTTTTTCGTTTATTTGCAGGTACTTTTCTTATAACTTCTTAACAATCTCTTGCTTTTTTGGGCAATGTGTTGTTAAGTTAGATTCTCCGCATGTTTTTGAAAGAAATCAAACAAACTTGCTCAGGGTGAAAGCTGCAGGCTTGTACATAAACACAGTTTCTAACATATGCACACCTGGAGTACATACACAGTGGTGCAAATATGCATCCATACATGCATTAACATATGAAACAAACACAAACAATCGTTAAATCTAAAATGCTGCAGTTAGTCATCTCTGTGCATAATAATAACATTGCAGCTGCACTGAACATAACTGCAGGTGTACTGCGGAGGAGCTGCAGCCTCGAGTTAACGCCTCCTCTCACTAAACTCTAACTAAAGTTCATCATTACTGTAAATATATGGATGTATTTCTAAATTTAAGGTCCCCTGCACTTCCTGAGAAAAATCTGTGTTTATTTGTACTGGACATGAAGTGTTTGTTGTATCCTAATCCTGCAAGAAGATGACTGAGGGGAGAGGAGCGACTCTACGTACAGTTTGTGAGGAGAGGAGGAGGGGGGGAGAGGGGGAATGAATTAACAGATTTAGTGTCATCTCTCAGTCTGGGAGAGAAGCCAAAGTATCGACCACCTTAATCCGTTCATCCCTCTCTTCCTCCTCCTCATCCTCCCTAACCTCTGTCTGCTGCCACCCCCTGATTTCCATCTCTGTGTGTTTTTTAAGATTAAACTCGTCTAATGCTTCATGTTTGCTTGTATGTGTCGGTGTGAGTTTGGACACCGCCTGTCGAGATGCTGAGCCCTCCGGTGACAGATTCAACATCACTGGGGCTGTGCATGAATTATACAAAAAGATGGCCGTGGGTGATTATGATTTATTAGCAATGTTTGTCATTTATGAGAGCAAATGAATGTTTATTTATTCATAGGCATGCACCGAACATGCTGTGCGTGAATTTTTCATCAGTGTTTTTTGAGCTTTTTTTTTATTTAACACAAAGATAATTCATAAGACACAACATGAAGAAAATGTTTACAGTAAATACTGATCATACTTTTGATCTTTTTATGTCTATATTCAATACAACTAGGGTCATCTTCAGTAGTGATATTGCCTAAAATGATTCTATTAATTCAGCATATACTGCAAAGTTTACCGGTTATTGTTCAATGAAAACAACATAAGAAATATTTATTTATTTAGTTAGATAGTCAGTTAGTTAGTTAGTTCAAACATGTAAAGAAAATAGAGAAGAGATTACACAAACAAGTAGATAGACCGAACAAAGTAATATTTACAGACAATAAAAACATAAAGCAAAAGAAATGGTCAAACACACAGTGACTTGATTCACACATCCTTAAATGAGTGAGCAGAAGTATAAACTTACAAAATTTGCTTAAATATGCAAATATGTATGACAAAAATAAAAAAAATAATGACAAAAAACATAAACTAAAGATAAAAACAAAAACTAAACAGAAAAAAGGAGAAAGAACAAAACAAACAAAAAAAGAAACAAAAAAAAACACAAGCAAAAAAAATCATTGAGTCTGTCCATTTCCAACAGTAAGTTCAGCTCATATGGAATATGTATAGCATTTTCTTAAGTATTATGGAAATTACATGATATACAGTGAGGCAGCATATGCATCACCATAAGTAAAATGAAATGTATCATTTTCTCAACAGCTTTCATGCCAAACTTCCCAAAAGGATTAAAAATGTCAAAATTAATTTCCAGCAGCAGCACTTCAAAGATGTGGCACCGAATAAACGGAAGTGATATGATCACGATTAGGTGCATTCATTGATCTGAGGTGGGGATAGACAGTTGTAATAGCAGCGGCACTGACAGCTTATGTCTACATTACAGATGGTTTATGAACGCATGGGTATCTGTTAATCTGACACTAGTTTCAGGGGGAGAATCAGCACTAATCCTATGACTAGCCTGATAAGTCCACTCACAACGAGACCCCACGTGTGGACAGCATGTGTAAACACTCAACGCACACAGACGCAAACACAAACAACAAGGTCATGGGTAAGATGGTCTGGAATGAAAATCAATAAAAGACAGTAAATAGCTTACAGTAAGAGGTATGAAATGCGTAATCTTGTAGCGACACAAGCTCAGAGTCGGACTTAAATGGGCAGTCAAAGTCTTAACAGTTGAAGTGATGGATTAGATGTGTGTTACAAAAACACTGAGATTAGAGGCAGCCGGCAGAAGGGGGAGCGAGGAGGAAGTTAGATGATAAACAATGCTCCTAGAGGCAGATTTTTATGACAGAATGAAACAGTGTGTGTCTGAATGTATTTGATCATAATGAAAACTTCACAGCAGGCTGCGTTTGTATTGTCTTTAAATTATATCTGAATTCAATCACATGAGAAATCATAGAGCTGCGAGGTGTCCTGTTGCTATCACAGCAATGTTTCAAGTCCTAGTGGGTAGACAAATAATCCAAAC
>NW_024631085.1:0-2922 GCF_008729295.1 Plectropomus leopardus
CAACTACAACTCCTGGATTCGTAACACCATGGCCTCCAACTAAAGTCACTTTACTGGAGGAAACATTGTTCTCAGGAATCTCTTACAATGACACCTGCCTCAAGAAAATAAACAATTCATATCATCACTCTCTGCTGTTTTGTGCTTTTGGATAAAACATTGATTTAACATTATAGAGAATCAGTATGAAGGAAAATAAGAGAAATAGTAATCTCTCTTTAGAAATGACCAGAAGATATACTGTGTGTGTGTGTGTGTGTGTGTGTCTGTGCATGTATTTATATAAACAGAACTCCGTTAATCAAAAACAAAAAATTGCCACATGATCAATACTTCTGACCAATTTTAGAGAGATAATACTTCATGAAAAAAAGATAAATACATAAGTCTCTGTACTCTCACAACTAAAATGCATTTTAATAAATTACAATTTAAGGTAGTTCACCACCTTGGATCATAAATATGTGCTTATTTTGTCATGCATTGGATACAAATTATAACAAAATAACACTGTTATTGAGAAATGTATTTGCATGTAAGGGGTTTTGTGATATAGCGGTAATGGCAATATTCATGATATTTAAAAAGGAAATATTTATATTATGGTAATAATACACAGATAATGCCTCAAGAATTTCTGTGTATTTCCTTTCTTGCTTTGCCCCTCTCCCAACACCATCTGGTTGCTTTTCCACTATCCATTAAGATTAAAGTTATGGTTATAGACTCTTTTTCCACCTCCCTAAACTCATTTTTTGTGTAATTTCTGTGTCAAAAAATAGGCAAAATGCACAACAAATTTAAAAATGAATATGACTGATACTGTTTTTTAAAATTGTTTTTAAACTGTCTATATATCACAATAATATTGTTGTCATGAATTCTTTTGGCCATGATCATTATTTATTAAGAAGCTGATATTATGCCAGCCCCAGTGCATGTGTTTACTTCTTTTTACCAGTGTGACAAATGAGGTTAATGAAACACATTTTATGGAAAAACATAATTTCAAATTAAAATTCAGTTTGTGTCACTACAACATTAACTACTATTTAAAAAAAAAATCAAACAATTCAAACATTCCCAGAAAAACATTTGACCCCCAGTATTGTTTCCCCTTAAAAACACAGAGATGAACTAAACATGACTGATAATGTGTGATAATGATAGCACAGAGGAAATTTGCTGTACATTTGCAATTAGACTCCATAAAAATAGACAATGTGTCAATTTGACATTAGTTAATATTGTTTGGATTTTTTGTTTTAATCAGTGTTTCATGATTCCGGAGAACAAAAAGCAGTGAAGAAAATAAATATTTTTAACTGAAAGTGTGAGTAAAAAAATAAACATCATAAAAGAAATACAAGCTTTTGCACTTGACCGGTAGTACGACGACTGAGTACTGTGTGGAAGCAATGTTCTAAGACAAAGAGGCATTTTGAGGTTAATATATAATCTAGCATGATTCCTACAGTCATTTTAAAGAGATCAATAATGTATCGGTCTTACAAACTAAGCATACGTGACTGTAGGTGGGACAAAAGCTCATATAATCAATATGTTGACTCTCGTCTTCCAGATGTGTTTTCACAAACCTTACTCAGCAAGATAACCATAAAAACGAAAACGTGTTCTTGGCCAATCAGATAGCAGAGGGACAGAGTGGGTTTAAAAGGACCTGCAGTGCAGCTGAGCCGACACCGAGGCTGACACGGACACCACCATGAAGGCTTTCATTCTTCTGGCTCTGTTCGCAGTGGCATGTGAGTATGGAGACTAAACGTGTTACTTTTCATTTTGATCATTTTATGTATGAGGAAAAGGTTATTTTCTTTGAAAAGTACTGCCCTGCAAAAATACACTAAGTTACATTCCGTATTTCCATCAGACGCCGCTCCCATTGAGGATGACAAAATTGTTGGAGGCTATGAGTGCAGAAAGCACTCTGCGCCCTACCAGGTCTCTCTGAACTCTGGCTACCACTTCTGTGGAGGCTCCCTGATCTCCAGCACCTGGGTGGTGTCTGCTGCTCACTGCTACAAGTCGTAAGTGCACACATTAGTTTCCACACACACACATTAGGCCCACAGTCTTTCTAAAACCCTGTTCCAATGAAATCAGAGATACTGATTACATCTTTATAGGTGAAGTGTCACAGTACTTACATGTAGTTTAACCCTCTCTGCAGCCGCGTCCAGGTGCGTCTCGGTGAGCACAACATCGCCGTCAACGAGGGCACAGAGCAGTTCATCAACTCTGCCAAGGTCATCCGTCACCCCAGGTACAGCAGCCGCAACCTGGACAACGACATCATGCTGATCAAGCTGAGCAAGCCCGCCACCCTGAACAGCTACGTCCGCACCGTGTCCCTGCCCTCCAGCTGTGCCAGCTCTGGAACCCGCTGCCTGATCTCTGGATGGGGCAACACCAGCAGCTCTGGAAGTCAGTAAAACACAACGTAGTCACACCTGGAAGGTCATTTTACCACATGCTGGTGGATGAATACTCACACATGTTGTCATTCTTCCTCTCTAGACTACTACCCTGATCGTCTGAGGTGCCTGGATGCCCCCATCCTGAGCGACAGCAGCTGCAGGTCCTCCTACCCTGGACAGATCACCTCCAACATGTTCTGCGCTGGATTCCTCGAGGGAGGCAAGGACTCCTGCCAGGTACGACCTAAAGTCAGCATATTTCTTACAGTTGACACCAAACATCAGAACACCTCTGCTCACATGTTGTCCTCTATTTCTGTGTCCTTTCAGGGTGACTCTGGTGGCCCCGTGGTGTGCAACGGTCAGCTGCAGGGTGTGGTGTCCTGGGGTTACGGCTGCGCCCAGAGGAACAAGCCTGGAGTCTACGCCAAGGTCTGCAACTACAACTCCTGGATTCGTAACACCATGGCCTCCAACTAAAGTC
>NW_024631086.1:0-1399 GCF_008729295.1 Plectropomus leopardus
AAAACATAAAATAAGCACGTCTTGCAAAAAAAAAAAACAAAAACAAAAAAAACCCAAAAACAGGAGACATGATAACAGATCAGCAAACATTGAGCCACACACTTACTGCTTCAACTATTCCGGTCCCGGGAGGTAAAATCCAGGCAGCTGCTCTCACAGGGCCCCTCTGTGCAGCTGCATGTGATGTTTTAAGCCCCTCTGAGCCGTTTTCTTGCGGCCCTAAAGCGGCGCAAACAGCGCAGCGCACATCGTCCCGCACATCGTCCCGCACACCTCTGCGTCACTCACACATTCCCAGTTTATCGTCTCCAACTGACGCTGAGCTGCACGATGGCGAAATATAGCTGTCTGTGTATGTGTCACACACACTCGCTCTCACACGCCTCTGTTTTCTGTTTACACCGAGATCAGCTGATCTCTGAGGGCGGAACTCGCCTGGGTGTATCGTGTGCACCTTTCAAAATAAAAGTGCTGAACTTTTTTTTAAACACAAAATAACATTTCTAGTCACATATAAGACACGTGTTATTTTACACATCATACGTCATTAAAATATGAACTTAAAAGCAAATCATTTGTTGGTTCAGGGTTTTCCATTGTGTTGTCTTTTTCATATTGTTTTGTATTTTGTTGAGGGAAAACCCGGAAGTAAAAACACCCAATCCGCTGTGCCCTGGAAGCTGTTTACTTCCTCACATGCAGGCTGGAGCTCAGCATGTAGTTCATGTGCTTTGAATTTAATATAATCTGGTTTTGACCGACTTATGTTCATATTTATGATATCTTGAACTTGAACTGATGGCTGACATTATAAATCAGGGGAATGAAGGAGATCTTCAGGCTCAAGTGAGATTTATTTGCTTTTTTTACAACCTGTCAGACGAATTTAAGACAACTTGGAAGGATGCGTTCAAAGTCTGTTTTTACTGTAGTTTTTTTTATTTGACTTGCAGAGAGTGTGTGACCCAAATAGTAACTGTTAGCAAGGCAAGTTTATTTAGGCTTATATAGCACCATTCAGACACAAGGCAAATCATAGTGCTTCACAGGGTGTAGATATACACTAATATAATACAGTAACAAAACATTAAAATTGCATTCAAAAGACTGAATGAATAGATGAATTGGGGTAAAAAATATTAAAGGAAAATCAAACAAGCAAGCAAATAGATGGTTGCAGATTAGTGGAAAAGGCTATGTTATTGTGAAACAACAGTAAAGAATATTTACTTATTAAATCATCAAAACCTGATCAAATTGGTTTATTTAAAAAAAAAAAATGAGCAACTTAACACACCCCGAAAAATAGCAAGAAACAATTAAAAATTTTACAAGAGAATTAACTGAAAAACTCAAAATATAAATAAAAAGTAAAAACAAAAAACAAAAAAACAAACAA
>NW_024631087.1:0-3335 GCF_008729295.1 Plectropomus leopardus
TTTTTTTTTTTTCGTCCTGAACCCTCCTCTTGTGGGCCGTCCTTGTCGAGAGAGAGAGGATTGTGGGAGAGTGTGGAGTTATGGCGGATATGGATACACACAGATTCCTGTCTCACAATTATCTAAATATGATGACTCACATGATGACTCATCTGTTTCCACACTCGACACAAATTATCTTCATCCTGAAGCAGGGATTCTCAACTTTCTTGGGGGCCACTTTTGCAAAATGACAGGATGGCCGGGATTTTAGGACATTTCTAGCATTTTAAAACATTACTAGGATTTTAGGATGTTTCCTGTTTTTTAAGAACATTTCTTGAATTTTAGGGCGTTTTGAGGATTTTAGGACATTTCTAGAACTTAAGAACATTTCTAGAACTGCAGGACGTTTCTTAGATTTTATGACGTTACTGGGGTTTTAGGATGTTTCAAGGATTTTAGGACATTTGGGATTAGCAAAGACTTCTGTCGGGGGTGCAGGGGATCCTCCTTTGGCAGTTTTTTGATAAACAGGCTCTTGTTTTATGCACTCTGGCACCTTATGTATACTAAAAGTACAGAAACAGTTCCCAGCATTAATCACTTTATTTTCATTGTGAATTAGAAAATGTTTTGGGGGGCCACAAGGCACCGTATTGGGGACCATAAGTTGAGTATCACTGCCCTAAACTAACCTTTTTTTTTTTCTCCAAAAAAAAAAGCCTCCTCAGATGCAGTTTGGACATATTTGGCGGTTATTGTATAATATTTGTCGACTCCTCCACAAAGCCTGAGGAGAGTAAATTTGCTTCCCTGAGAAATAAGAACGAGGGAGAGAAAGGAAGAGAGGAGCGCAGAGAGCCAAATATTGGGACTGTGTTCATTTCGCTCTGTGGTTGACTTCAAAGGGACGAGCGGGGCCAATGAAGAGAGCGCAGACCTTTCAGGACAAACACACTGGGCCCAGCGTGACACACACACACTCACACACACACAGCCTGACTGCCGCAATTTGACTCAATGATGGAGGGGGGAATATTTATTTTTAATAAAGCCACTCTTATTTTGGGAGTGACATTTTACAACATTCCTTTTATTCTCGAATCAATAGGCGGTTAAATATTGATAGAGGGGTGAAGTTGCCTACGCGCCACAGAAGTTGCACACGTCTCAGCTGTGTTTGAATTCGCTCTGGGATGGAGCAGGTTTTTTTATGAAACGATGGAGGGATTTTGGGGGGGACGCGTTCTCACACTGAGCAGAGGAGTAGCTTGAGATTTCCTTTAGCTGTTGGACAGCGCGGAAAATCTGCAGAGGTTTTATTTGTCAGTCTGAGACGTTTCTGTATCTGAACATCTTTCAGGCGGACCTAAAACGATGCTAGAATTGAATGTATGTGCAGCACAAGTTGTTCTTATTTGACATGATAATTAGAAGCTGGATTGTTTAAAGTGCACAAGTCTGAGTGGTTTTGATGGCGTTGTTTAAGCTGGTTTGGGGTGAGTTTTGGGGTGAGGGAGGGAGGAGGAGTGCCGCTCCGGTGAATGTGGAGCTAAGGGCGCCAGGCGGATATTTGAGCCCCAGGGGGAGTGAGTGCTCTCCTGTGGGAAGCCCCCCTCCCCTCCAGGGAGAGGCTGAGGGGATTTGGATCGGGGTCCCACCTGGACCCTGTGGGGCCCTGTGGGGCCCCTTCCTGCAAAGACCCTGGAGAACTGAGAGAGGAGAGTCAGGGGCTCACGTGTTTGTTTGTTTATTTAGCCGAGGAACAAACTGGCTTTGACTTTTAGATGCTTGTATTTATTTCAGTGTTTTTCTAAAAGATTTTGGACCATAAAGACAACTCCGGTTGTTTTTTGAATCTTGAACTACGAGGAAACAGAAACATAATTTTTCTCAAGCTTTATCCCAGACTATTTTACTAAACTTAACCTTAAAAATATAAACACAAAATGTAAATAGTTTCACATTATGGGGGGGGGGGCTGAAATACAAATAAAATAAATGTTATATGGCTGTCGCTTTACAATGCAGCATGATGAAATTCTTTTCAAACATGAAGTGAAATCATCTGTTTTTTGATTTATGATTGAGGACTTCATACATTCCTGTGGGATTGAGATTCCTCGTTTATCTGTGTGTGCATCATCAGGCTGCAGATTAACATGATAAAATCCCTCAAGTGTGTTTGCTTTGGTCAACACACATCACTGTGCACACACACACAGCCTGACGGAGTGTGTTTACTCGTCATATCTACACACTCGTCCACTGGTGGAACTGGTCTCCGTCTCCACGCGGTCCAGCAGGTTGCTAAGAAGATGAACTTTTACCAAAGTGTCCACCTGTCCGTCATGCTGGAGCTCTGTGGTCCTCTAATGGGACTCAGTTAGCTGATGAAGAAACAGTGAAGCCTCGTCCAGAGTGTTAAAAACAGTTTCAGTAGAGGAGCTCAGGAGGGACATTTCTATTCCTGGAGGATGCAGGTAACTCTCTCTAGAAATGTTTTCACTCATCTTGAGCTGTGAGGTTGTTTTTCAGTCACAAGTTCCAGACGGGACAGAAAAAATAACCTTTTCATCCATGTGACAAAGTGTCCCGAGGTGTTTAGTCCTCAGTGTCTCCTGATCTGAAGGAGTTTGCTCCTCTGGTGTCGTTGCAGACTGGCAGAAGACGGAGGCCCAGAAGAGACGAGAGCAGCTGCTGCTGGATGAGCTGGTCATACTGGTCAACAAGCGAGACGCGCTGGTCAGGGACCTGGACGCCCAGGAGAAACAGTAAGTTAACACACAGCACCAGACACTGAACAAGTCTGAAACGTAAAGATCCGACCCCTGATTGGTGCGTCGGTGCAGAGCGTCTGCTGCATATCTTTACATTTCCTGAAGTCCCCCAAAAACCATAGTGCAAACAGAGCACGGCATGTTGCGTTCTCGCCGGCCTGCGGCCGTCCTGCATGCGCAGCAGCAGCAGCACCTGCATGGGCGGGATCCCTTCCAGATTGGCGCCACCGCCCGCCAACAGGGTGCCAGGCGGGTGAAAGGTCGGAGCTCGGCCCCTGGCGCTAGGCCACTCCACAGGCGGCACAGCAACGGTTGCCGCAGCACCGACTGTGTTACCTGTGTGCATCTGTGTGTGTGTACCTCCTCACCTCCACCTCCTCCTCCTCCTCCCCGCTTCCCCTGACGCTTCTGACCTTTTGACCTCTGCCCTCCGCAGGGCCGAGGAGGAGGACGAGCACCTGGAGAGGACGCTGGAGCAGAACAAAGGAAAGATGGCCAAGAAAGAGGAGAAGTGTGTGCTCCAATGATTGTCATTTCAGAAAAACACAACCAACAAATGTAGCCGATGAGAGC
>NW_024631088.1:0-5374 GCF_008729295.1 Plectropomus leopardus
GTGTGTGTGTGTGTGTGTGTGTGTGTGTGTGTGTGTGTGTGTGTGCGTGCGTGCGTACGTGCATGTGATACGGACCAAGAGTGAAACAGCAATAACAGAATGACCTTCATGCCCATGATCAGATTTCTGGTATTAAATATATCCCGCTGCGATGTCATTACAGTGGATGTGGCGAGCGCCGCTGCTAATCTCAAAACTCACACATACACACAAGTTCCCCAAATTTGTGTGTATTTGTGTGTAAATCACATGTAATCACACATCCAAAACAGGTGCTAAAACTGCTAAATGTGTTACCATAGCTGATGATGTAATGTGTTTTCAGTTATGTAAGCGTTAAAAAGAGATTATCAAAACTAAATGATGGTTGATGACAGTTTTGATAAAATGCAGCGAGCTCAGCGTGCAGCTGCAGAGAGGAAGTGAGGTGACGAGCCAAATCATAATACTTTGCAAGACCACAGACTGAACTCCGTGTGTCTCTCTGTGTGTGTGTGTGTGTGTGTGTGTGTGTGTGTGTGTCTAGACCAGGACTGTGTGTGCATATTGTAAAGTGTGACACTATTTGCATTAGAACCATGAGTGGACTTTAGGAGGATTATCTGAAGCGCGGTGTGAATGTGGGACATGCGCTGCTCCTGTGCTTGTATTGACGTGAGGACCAGTTTGAGTTTCAGCATCGAAATATACATGCATTTTAGATTAGTTTATTAATTTATCAGTGATGGTGAAAAAAGTTTGAATTTTCAAGCTCAAATGCCAAAGTCAGCTTGTTCCAGCTTATAAAATTAAATTAAATTAAAATAAAATAGATAGAGGTCCAAGGTAATACTAGTCCCATGCAAATAGAGCATTTTTATATTTGCAATCTTCCTGCTTTGCACTGCAACTGCTGCACAGCAATTTTCCTCAGAATAAATCAAATTTTATCTTATCGAATGCAGCTTGCATCTTAGCTGGTTCTCAATAGCATGTGTCTGTGAAGAGTGTATCAAAACATTTTGAACTAACAAGTGCGACTATTTTGTCTAGTCTTCAGAAGGCTGTTTGATTGTTAACAACAGACTTTAGCATCAGAGATAGACTCAGATCTAGGTTAAGATTAGATTTGTTTTTAAATCTCATTTAAAAACTCATTTGTTCTCTTTGGCTTTTTCAGACCTAGTATGAGAGTTGAGTTTTGTGGTTTTACCTTGTGGTTTTATTGCCTTTTTGTAAACAGTTTGGGTATTTTTATGTCCTGTTTTATGATATTTATGCAATTTTTTCAAAACTATTTATTGATGTACAGTACTTTGGTTGACTCAGTTGTTTCAAAATGTGCTTTATAAACAAAATTGGATTGGATGTTGCAGTAATGATTAAGGTTAAGGCCACTGTGGGTCTAAAAGCACAGCATGTGTGTTTGTGTTTATGTCTAGATCACCTCATGCAAACGCTGTTAAGCATCTTCTGTGAATCCACCTGAGTTGGGAGAAACTCCATTTGCATCAAAGCTAACACTGTTGGCCAAACACCATCTGTAAGAGCCAGCTCTCATCATCTCCTCTCTCCTTTGGACAAATAACCACATAAATCAGACTTGAAACTTTTCAGCAGCAACCATCTTCTATCCATGATGCACATGGCAGAGCAGAATATGGCAGTTTATTCCTAAACAAGTACATCTGCAGTAAGTCGAAAAATGTGGAGATGACTATTTGTGGTGACACATAAATGCTTACATGCACAAATGCATGTGTGTGTACGTGCCAGCTAAATGAACTCATACACACACACACACACACGCACAGAAAGCCACAAGGACACAGATGGCTACTGCCCAAGGCCTCTTTCTAACGCATGAGCACACGCTTGCAGTTAGCCTGAATATACAAACGTGCGCTTTCTCCCCCGTTCACATTTGGGTTTCATAAGTGGAACATGGAAAAGATAGATCACAGAGAAAGACGGGGGGAGGGCAGTCTGAGGGTTTAACATCCGATATGACCCCACAGACAGAATAATGCATTGAAATGAGACAGGGAAGAAGGCAGATAATGGCTGCGTCAACGTTTTAAAGAACCAAAATCTGCTTGATTTCAACAAACTTACTATCTTGACTCGGTGCCCCGGCGTGGCTGTGATGTCCCAGGTGCACTCCTTACGGCTCGGATACTTGTCTGGCCAGTTAGGGCTGCTCAGGGTCCCACTGGGGCTGTGGATCTTATGCTCACACTCAGCTGGACACACACACACACACAGAAACACACAAGCACACACACATAGAGAGGAAGTTAAAATCAAGGCTGCACAGGAAAAGGTCAGAGGAAATGGAAAGGGAACAGGAAGGAGAGAAACGAAAGAACCAAACGAGAGAGAAAAGATTTCAAAGAAACACATCCTGATGACAAGTTCAGTGTGAATTTCACATGGACGCACGCTTTAAACAAACACACTGCTACAGAGAGCCTTCTGTACTTTGCACAGATTGAGTACAGCATATATAAAAATCTCTATTTGTAAAAGTACAAGTCATCGGTTACCAAATATATTTAAAGATGAAGTTTGTGTTGTTATTCTGAGTGGTATTTAAACCTTAGATGCAAAAACAGTGAAAAAAACAACAACTATTAGTTACATTGAGACTATTTTGAACCATTCCTATAAAACACAGCACTCACTGCCAACACTGGTATCTAAAATCTAAGCCCTTGGTGATTGGATGTTTAGGAAATGTATCCTCAAAACACAGGACGTGTAGGATTGTTTCCTAAACATCTGATTACGGAGCTTAAAATTCTTTTCCCATTGCAGGCTGCAGTTATGAGATTGTAAATACATACAGCAAATTCATCCAAATCCCTTTAATGTTATATAATTTAACATTATAGAACACATACTGTATAATCAGTCAAGTGACAAATAAAAGCAATAGAGATGGAGATGGACAATCATAACAAAGTCCGATGCTGCGATAGATTGTACGAGAGGTTACTGAATGGTTTGAAGAGTATGAAAACGATGCGAGTCGTATACCTTGGCCTTTACAGTAACCACATCTCAACCTCATGTGTGCAACAGCACTGATTTGCACCTCTAGCTGTTTTTTTTCCCAAAGCAACAAAAATGAGCCTCTGATTGTGCTGCATCTTTTAGGCAAGTCAAAGTCACACAGGTCATTTGGGACAATTCAAAGTCTCAAGTCTTACTGAATAATGTTGGTCTTACATCAAACTTTTCAAATTTTCTGTTTTGGAATTAAATCATGAAAGTTTTGCTACAGTTGCGGCCAATCTTATAATCTCAATTTTTTGGTGTAAATTGGTCATAAAACTCAGACCGAGCTAAGTCTGTCTTCTTCTCGTACTGAAGTTCCAATAAAATTCAACATGTTTATATTATCTAATTTTTTAGTCCTTGTTCATACATATAGTGAAATTCACTGACGTAAACATTGCTAACAACCGACAGCTCTCTCCAGCACCAAACAGAAGGCAGCAAACCAGCTAGACAATAAAGATAGAGGGGAGTCTGAGGAGGCGCAAGAACATGAACAAGCTTCGGTTCACCTTTACTGCAGAAAAAAAAGGCAAATTTGGTGTTGTGCAGTGAAAAACAATCAGCGTTTATTTTGGCGTGTATCTGATCCACCAACCAGCACTTATTTTAGACAGTTCACCTCTTGTTGTGTGTTGTGTGACCTCCCACTAAAATACGGTAGGAGACCAACAGATGCTGGTCACAAGTTGAGGCGACAAATCCAAAATGTAAAGTTTGTACTCATGCCATGAAAACGCTGACATATGACGCCTTTGATCTTGTGTTTCTAAAGTTATGTTTTGTTGTGGAAATGTAAGGAATTGTTAATATGTTTGGTGTAATGTTTTCCACCAGAAGCATGATTGGAAATAATCTCAAAAAGAATCTGGTTGTAGTCTTGAAAATAGTGATCCTGCAAGATCCCCAGTCTTTGCAAACTCTTAAAGCGTGTGACTACAAACTCACATTGTATTTAAATGTGAGAGGGTGTAAAAGTATTTTTAAAGTCTTTTAGTAGTAGGCACGAATCTCCAGTCCTAAAGAGCAGGTCCAAGTCAAGTCTCAGTGAAGATGACTGCAGTGCTGTTCAATCTTTTTGGTCCTAATTATTTCGAGTCTAAAGTTATTTAAGACAAGTCCAAGTCAAGGAAGAAACTACACCTCAGGAACCTGCAGCTTTGCTCACGTTGTTAAGCTAAAATGTTACAGAAACAGTTTTGCAGCAGTCAGTATTATTTATGTATTATTAGTCTATTTAATAGGGAGTATTCACTTTGTTAGATATCGGTGTAAATGCACTTAAGTTAAAAAAACTTAAGTGCAAAACTCTATTATCCATTGGTAGTCCATTTCTCTCTGCCGACTGCTTTCCTCCCAGAGAGTTTGTAACTGTCAAAATAAAAGCAGCAGAGAGCTACCCACAGCAGCCTGAGTCACACACGGCATTTAAATGAGTTAAATGAACGGCTTAATGAAGGTGGAGGGAGACGGGAGGCATGCACAGGACAACAGGATGAATTCCAGAGTGACAGTTTTTATTTAGAGTCAGACAAACTGAACCCACATACAGAATGAGATGAACTGATTTACAACAACAATGTATAAATGTAAAGGAGAGTCTTCTAACAGGCAAAGAATTAAACACAGACGTCACTTCACACACACACACTATACTTACAGAAGACTCTCACGCCGTTAAAAAACCTAGCAACTGACATGATACAATCATTTCAGTGCTGACAATAAATCGTGTTGTCTGACACAGAAAACTACCTTTTTACATTATCACGTTATTGTCGTTTAGAGCACAGGTGATAGTTTACAATGCCACAGCATCATAACACCAGTAATTAAGTAAAAAACCCAACACTCTCAAGTTCAACAAATTTCTTCCTTTCATGATAAAGATAAAACAAGATCCCTGAGACCATAAAGAAAACTGAATTTAAGTTTTCTTCCAGGTGTCTCATGGTGTCACACACCTCTGGCAGGTGCCTACTATCACAAAAAAGTGATGTTTGTGTCAATCCAACATGTAACAGCACCTGTCACGCTATCCAAACATGCATCTCCACATGTGGAGAATCTCTCATGCACATGCCATATGCATGTACATAACCACACACGGACACAAGCTGTGTGCTGGGAATATGGTTTAACATGACACTGCAAGGTTACTGGGTCAAGCTGGCCTAATGCACACATAAACACACACACACACACGCACGCACGCACGCACGCACGCACGCACGCACGCACGCACGCACGCACGCACGCACGCACGCACGCACACACACACACACACACACACACAGGAAGACAGCGCTACATGCAAAGCTTTCAAGCTCCCAGA
>NW_024631089.1:0-2918 GCF_008729295.1 Plectropomus leopardus
AATATGTGTTTTTTTTCTTTTTCTGTGAACTATCTGATGGAACATATTTACATTTTTGAAATAATTAAAAGATAATCCATTCTCTATGTGGTATTGTTAACATGGATTTCTTCTTTACTTCTGCTAACTAAGATTATAAAGTGTCAAAATGGCAAACTGGTCTGGCTACCAAAACACACAGAGGGGGCATGACTTAATTCTCTGCTCAGGACGACTGGCCTGCTCCCCTCTATCTTTATACTGTACTTATTTGCTGCCGTATAAATGTTGTAAATGTAGTATATGGAACCTTTAATGTTTAATCTCAAGCCTTGGGTTTCTGAATACAACAAAGAATTAAACAAGACTAACACAAGTGCTGCCACTTTCAGTTTTTCTCTCTATTTCTTCTTATTGTACTACTTTTTATATAGTTTGTTCAATCTTATTGCTTATTTAATTGTTTATATCCCAATCTGATTTATATGTCTTATGACTTTTTCTGTGTGTATACTGTGGACAAGCCTAAATTTCACTAAACACTCCTTTATTGTATAATAACCAGAAGTTGATGAATCCTTGATCAGAATGCTTGCTATTTCCTAGATATTACAGCCTAAATAATGCTGATTAATCATCCTAAATTGTCTTAAAAAACATGAAACCTTGAAAACAATCTTCAGTCAATTTGGTTAATTTTTGTGACAGCAACCCTATTTTGCAAATGTTTTTTCAACCAGTTGTTGAATGTTATTATTATAATCATCTGATAGCATCAGATATTGTCCCATCTGCAGCCAAAATTATGCATGGCAGAGCAGCAGGTTACATTTTGTGCAACCAGCGTCAGACTGTTGTAAAATAACAACAGCAACACACAGTGATGGTTGCACTGCTCAGGTTAGCTGGTGTCCTCTTTGTGCACAGCAGCAACTAATAATCAATTTCCAGAGGCAAAGAGATAAAAAACACAAACACTGTTTAGAATCTGTCCTGACAGCTGCTGTTTCTGAGGCCTGACTGGAGGGACATCTAAAACAAGACACATCATCAGTAACATGTGGAAAGTAAGTGTGGTCATAATTTGTCAAAGATTATTTTTTCGGCAGCATCTGAGCTTGTTTCAGGTTTAAATCATCTCAATCATATGGATCATATTGTTTATTCTGCTATTTTATTTCTGCACCAGTTTCAGGTTGATATTTTCGAAAGCAAAAACAAGACCTACCTTTTAATTTGGCTTTTAATTGAACGCTATTTATCTATTGATGATCTATTTATACATTCTTATCTGTTTCATTATTTCAATACTTCCTGTATCATTTTATTATTTTTAATGTATTTATTTATTATTTTACTTTGTGCTGTTATCCTTTCATTTACCTCTTACCAGTTTGAGTATTGTCCTTACTTTTTTCCTTACTATTTATTACTACTATTATCATTGTATTTATTTATTTATTCTATTTGTAAGTTTTATCCTGCCTCTGTTTTTTCCTCACTTGTAGTGTTTCCTCAGTTCCTGGTTTTAATGAGTACTGTTTTTGATTTTTGTGTGTCTTTTTATTTACATGCTTGTGTGAGTGTGTGTGTGTGTTGGGGACTATGCATATCATTACTTCATTAAAAACAGTTCAAATTTTTTATGACTGTTTTCCTGTAAAATATTTCACCAACAAAGTGGCCAGCATTTAATTAAGCCCTGGTGTACACCTAGTAAACCAGACCTTATATTGTGCAAAAATATATATAATAAATCCCACCCCTCTAAATCTCTGTGTATATATAAGTGTTTTAGAAATAAATACACTGTAGGTTTTAAGATGAGCGAAAAAAGGGGAAACAAAGAAGAAATATTTCAGGAACAGGTTTAGGTAAAAGGAAGTGTCAGAAGACACAAAAGTTACCTGGAATGTTATTAATCTGCAAAATTAAAGAGAAATACTGGGACAACTTTCATTTTCTTTTGATAGTGCTACATGTTTTACCAATCCACCTGAAACAGGACTAATGTTAAACTGTGCAAACAAACTGAGACAAGTTCAAACTTAAATATCTTTACGATTGGAGAACATTTGCTTGCATGCTAGCAATTGTTAATTATGCATTAACAATGCATTCATTTATTGCTGAGACGAGATTTTAAACTGAAAATGTCCACATACTGGTGGTGTAAGAGGTAATCTCAGGGAAATCACCAAAGACACTAAGGATCCATCCTTTGTGGACTTTGAATATCTGTGCAAAAAGTTTCCAGCTTGTGTAATAATTGTTAAGATATTTTAGTGGACCAAAGAGGTGGAGTGAATGTGGCCGACAGTGCCGCTCCTTCAACCATATCTCTAGCATGAAAAAACAAGTCAGTCATTAGTGGACATTGGATAATCATCTACTATTTCTGGGAATCAGAAGTGAAAGTAACTTCACTTGACAGAATAAAAGGAGACGCCTGCAGGTTGTTGTACTGCGGTAGAAGTGGGGAGCACTTGAAGAAATACTTAACCTATAACAGAATATTGCCTATACAGGAGATAAAAACTAACAAAAGCTACTAACCATGGATAATCTACAAAGGAAGGTAATCATTTCTTTGTCAGTTACTTTCTCCCTCTTTTAAATTGTTTTCTATTGTGTAAAACAGTAGTTCAGGTCTGCATGTCCTCTCTGAAGGCTCCCATAGTGGGCTGATAATAGTATTTTTCTGTTTGGTTTTGGTCAAAATTGTAGTCTAGCAGGTTGCAGAGTACACTTAGCTGTTTGATTGTTGAGATAGTTGTTTAGGAGAAAGGTGTTAACAGCATTCTTATCTATTATTTTCAGTGAGAAGCATTCTGATTAAACTGGACTGAGTGTGGGAGGGCTAAGAGTGTGCCCACAATGGATAACTGCGATGAGGAGGTAAACAGATTGTATTTACATCTTTGAACTTAAGCCAAATA
>NW_024631090.1:0-1162 GCF_008729295.1 Plectropomus leopardus
ATACAAAATAAAAAAATAGAATAGTAAAGTATTATAACAAACAAAGTAATGAATTAAAATGAGGTCAAATAAAATAAAAGGCATGATCAATACTTCAGTGTTGTCCATATAACATTTCCTTTTTAATCTGAGACGCAGATTGCATCGGTGCTTGTTTTCTTGTGCCAAAAGAAGTGTTAATGTTAAACATAAGTTAACGATTCTCCGGCCACTGTTACCTTTTCCCTTCATCACCTTTCAGGCCTTCAAGTTATGATTTATGATTCGCAGGATCAAGAGTTACTCTTTCCGCCCGGCCGTTACTCACAGGTCAAACCAAAGGCACTGCAACGCTCTTTATTTGATTTGCTGTGGCCGTTAGTTTAATCAGCGCCTCTGATTGTGTTACGTCTGTCTGGAGTTTGTGCCGTCATTTCATCAAACATGACCTTAGTGTTTCATTCACAGTCACGCAGTCGTGACTGCTCATTTTAGTTTTTATCTCCCTCCAGTCTGGAAGATCATCCACTGTTTTTCTTCCCGTGTCGTTCATCTGGGAGAAGGTCAGATTACACGTCAGCAACAGTAACCACTTTTTTTGAACATTGCTAAATAGCTTGTCTTGACTTTCTCCTCCCGTATGTCTCGGATAAAAACATTAGCCTGGACTTTACAGCTTCATAACAAGATCTCTGTTTTAAAGTGAGAGCTGCTCTTCCTGTATGATTAGTCACACAGAATTACAGCGTATTAAGATATTTTAATGGATAACTGTAATATTTTTCAACCTGGATCCTACTTTCCCATTTTATTCTATTTTATTTTTTTTAATGTTTATTTTATTTTATTTTATTTTAATTTAATTTAATTTAATTTAATGGGAACTACATTTNATACAAAATAAAAAAATAGAATAGTAAAGTATTATAACAAACAAAGTAATGAATTAAAATGAGGTCAAATAAAATAAAAGGCATGATCAATACTTCAGTGTTGTCCATATAACATTTCCTTTTTAATCTGAGACGCAGATTGCATCGGTGCTTGTTTTCTTGTGCCAAAAGAAGTGTTAATGTTAAACATAAGTTAACGATTCTCCGGCCACTGTTACCTTTTCCCTTCATCACCTTTCAGGCCTTCAAGTTATGATTTATGATTCGCAGGATCAAGAGTTACTCTTTCC
>NW_024631091.1:0-2500 GCF_008729295.1 Plectropomus leopardus
GACCTGCAGACCTGCAGACTTGTAGACCTGCAGACCTGTAGACCTGCGCTGCCAGACGGACCAGGAGCATTATTGAAACGTGCCCAGCAGGAGGTTGTCGGAGGTCGCCGCTTTCTCACAGCTGATTGACCTCAAAGGTCGTCACACTGAAACTCCCACAGGCGCTCTCTCTCTCTCTCACACACACACACACACACACACACACACACATTAGGAGGTGCTGGGGGGTAATTTGGGAGGTCAAAGCTTCACCCAGAGCCTGGAGAGACAAAACACACGACGCCTCCTCCCTCTCACCTGTTCACCTCCTCCTCCTCCTGCTGTTTTCTCTTCTATCTTTCTCCGCCTCCTTTCTTTCTTTCTTTTAACTCTTTACCTGCAGGCCTCGAGCTGTCGACACAAACCCATCACTCCTCATTCGATGTCAATCCGAAATTTACTCCGACACACACAAAGAGAAAGTGGAAGCTGAAAGATAAACTCTGTAATGTAACCTGCAGACTTCATCCAAACTTTCCCCAAAGCGGCCAGCGGCACTACTTATCCTTATCTTTTTAATACCATATAAAAGCTTTTTTAAATATACTTTTAAATATAATGAAACCAGAACAGGACTGGAACTGAATATTTAGGTAAAACTAAAGGACTGTGCAGTGTTTTTTTAAGCACTGGGGAGGGATTTTTGTTTTTTATTTTTAACCTTAAGGGGAAGGACATCCATCTTTGAAATAGTTGTATTTATTTAATTTTCTATTATATCTTTTTAAATGGCATTTCTTCATAATTTTTGCCATTTTTTAAAGAAAAAAATGTCTTAAATTTTGTTGGTGGTTTTCAAAGAATTATTTCTGTAATTTTTTTTCTTTAAAATTTTGGGTGTTTTTAAAGAAAGCCTGTCCTCCAAACCTGTAGGTAATCAGGTTTAGAAGACATGTTTTACTTTAAAAAATCACTAAAACTGACACTATTCATCACAGCCAGAAACTGCAAAAGCAGACGGTCCTTGAAAAAAATGTTATTTTCCAGGTTTTTGAATCTAAATTCCATGACTTTTCCAAAACTTTTGGGTTGCATTTCATTTTTCCGAATCTTTTCGAGGCCTTCAGGTTGCGTTTGTGAAGCGCCGTGCTGCACTGAATCACGCTGACAGGTGTTTCTAATACTTTGTACTGCAAACTGTACATTAGAAACACCTTTCAGTACGCGTTCCAATCCTACAACGTACCGCCGGAGTTTCACCTGCAGATCTCGAGTGATGAATCTGCAGCTCGTCCTCATTTAATCACCAGATCTAAACTGTGATCTGTCTGTTTACAACAAACACAAACTTTCCTAATTAAACGCCAAACAAATCACAATCAATTTTGCAAGTTTTTGGCTGCAAATCAGCAATTTACTGCGAGTGAAAACAGGTAAAAACTCCCCACACCAGCTGTCCATAACCCGACCCCTCAGGCTCCGCCCCCATCAGCCTCATCATGACCTTTGACCCCCGCGTCTGTTAATCTGTAAATCTCTTTCTGTGTCATCATATCAGTTTCTACCGCTGAGCCATCCCATAATGCCCCAGGCTCCTTTAATCAGTCCTTACATCCTCTTTTATTTGCGTCCTTCTTTAAAGCCTTTACGCTCTTTCTCTCTCTTCTTCTCTGCTTTTAATTTCCTCTTTCCATCCTTGTTTCCTTTCCTTTACGTCTGGTACTAATTCCTTCCTCTCTCGCTCCTCCGTCCGTCTCCATATTGTCATAAATCTAAATTCTCCCTCGTTCTGCTTCCAATTTACATCTTTTTCTCGGTTTTTTCAGCCCTCTGCTCCTCTGTTTTCTCTCACAGCTCAGTTTAAAAAACGCGCTTCAGTTTTGGGTGTTAAAAAAACATTCGCAAGAGATGAAATTTAAATGACGTGTGTATTAACGTGTGAGGCAGCTGCATTATAAAGGCAGCTGCATTATAAAGGCAGCTGCTGCAGCTGTGGAGGTAATATTCAGCTCGATGTGACAGTCAGAGCGCTCGTTTGTCTTCATTTAGATGTTTTTATACCTGTTACACACACACACACACACACACACACACACACACACACACACACACACACACACACACACACACACACTCAGTGTGAAGTATACCTGTACAGGCTAATGCAACTCAAAACAGTTTTTCCCCATGAAGTCTATTTTTAATGTGCCAAAAAAGGCGCTGAATTCAGACGTGTCTTAAATCCTCTCCTGTATGTTTAAGAATTTACACATTTCATCAAAAACTGCGATTTATGAGCCTCTTTAAAACCTGAGCAAACTGGCTCGATTGCTCTAAAACATGGCAAGAATGTGAAAGAAGAAATGACCCCAAAATTAACAAGAAATTTTTTAAACAGTACAAGAAAATTACCTGAAAATTAGTAATAGCAAATTAATTAATTAATTAAAAATACAAGAAAATCAACTGAAAATTAGTTTAAAAAAATAATAAATGAATAATTTTTTTAAAAAGTGCTTTT
>NW_024631092.1:0-3029 GCF_008729295.1 Plectropomus leopardus
GGGAGGGAAGGAGAAAGCCATTTTCCCTCTGCTGTTTTCTCCCCTCTCTGCAACCAACCCCTGTGGTGTCTATTCCCTCTGTTCTGCATTTGCCTTTTTCCCTTCCCCTCCCTTTTATTTCTTTGCTTGGCCTGATCAGAAAGCTGCTTTCTCCTTCACTACAGCATTCGGGCATTGCAAGTTGGACCGGACACAACACTCAAGAGCTTATTTAATGCCCTCTGTGTGTTTAACACAGATTCTGTCTCTGCTCCAGACATACAGTATTAACCCTCCCAAAGAGAATGTGAGCTTTGAGTGTTCATGCAATGTACACACAGCTAAATGTAAGCTGGTAGCATGCATCGGTTCATGTTGAGCCATTGTGCATGTATGCACACAGCTGTATGAGTTTGGCATCAACCAAGCCAGCTGAATCACCAATGGAATAATAACAATGCATGTGCATGGAATCAACTGGACCCCCTGTTCCTTTCTGGGCAGGGGAGACAAGCTGGTGCGCGCACACACACACACACACACACACACACACACACACACACACACACTAAGATACATACACGGCCTCAATATGCAAAGCTCCCCTGTGCTGGGTTAAGGGATAGGGGCGTGCTGCTGTGAATACTCATCTGAGCCTGGCAGAGGGAGCTGTGTGTATCCCCCCATAACCTCGGGGCGAGGGGCAGGGGAGGGCGCTCCATTTGCGTTGGGACACACATAGACAAGTGGAAACACACACATCTGAAAACCCATTTGCACACACAGAGACAAACAGCAGACACATACATGCTCACACACCAACACACACTCATAATATAACCATGCGTACACACAGTCGCACATGCAGGCGATAAGCGAAGGAGCACTTTGGGGAGGGGGCGCCGTGACCAAAAGTAAAGTTTTAATTCGGTCCTCGGGGACACTGCTTACTCATCCAACTCCCCCAAGGACCGACTTCCTCTGAAATCTATTCAAATCACATCTCTCCTCCGCCTTTTATTGCATTTCTCATATCCCCCCATCACAAAGTGACAAATCACCACACACTTCACAGAGCCAACATCACTTTCTCTGCATTTTGGGGGACAGATAGATTTGGGGGATTTTTACTTTTAAAGTGATTAGAGGAACTCACTTCCTACTGGTTTTTCCATTATGTTCCACGAGCATTACTGTACATGAGTTGTCATGTTAGAAAAGCAGAGATGCTTTTACCTGACAAAAAACAGCTGAAATACCTGGAATCAGTTTGATGAGAGGATTATTTATCTGACACATTTGTAACAGAAACTCTCTCGTTATTTACAGTATCTACACACACACACACATACACTCACACATACACTCACTCAAAAGTACATCATATATAGCATTTTAAGTCCCACCATCCTTGCCAAAGAAGCTCACACACTTTCTGTCTCCCTCACAAATACACATCAGACACTAATTCCACCACACACTCCCTCACAAACATACAAACACACAAGTGTTGGAACACACTCGGCTACTCAAGTTCCACACTTCCTGCCAGTGTTCTCCCCTCCATTCTCAATAAAGCAGGTGATGAGAGCGTCGAGGTCTAATTAGTTTATGCAGACGTATGAAGCTGGTGGGACAGGCAGCATTGTTATTATTTCTCTGCCAGCCCACAGCAGACACATACACACACACACACACCACAACAGTGACACTTACAACGTCGCCTGCCGCATCCCCAACCACACTCATCGAGGATGGTTGAGGGGGGTGAAATGGTGGGGCGGTGAGGCTGGATGAGAAAGGGGGTGTCAGGATGAGGAGAGCCGGTGTGCGAGCGTGAGAAGAGAGGGAGAGAAGCGCCACTTGATATATTCGTAATGTTCCTTAATATTTTCATTTTGATGTAATTTGTGGCCCCGGTTTTTTAAATATCCGCTCTGTAATAATGTTTAATTTCAAGGGTCAGTCTGCCAAGGAGTATATTAAAGCTGATAAAACTCATTTTCCACAGGCCCAATATCGCGCCCAGATCAGGTTAGGAGGCCAGCCTCCCTGAATATTTCATCTTTTATCATGCCGATAATGGGAAGATGACAGAGGCGCATTATTACAATGAGAGAATTGCTCATTTTCCTGACGGGGAGGGCTGCCCGGCTGCTTGGCTGCCTGCTTCCCTGACTGCCTGCATCAATGACTGGCTGGGGCTGCCGAAAGCCGAGGGCTCCACTGAGTGTTTGTCGCAATAAAAGAAATTCTTCCCTGGGAGAGGAGAGGTGACGAGTGGAGAGGAGGCGCAGGGAGGGGATGGAGGTAGAGAGAATGAGAGAGGTAAGAAAGAAAGTGAGAGAGAGAAAAGCAACTTTCTTCAACCACCTCACTTATTTGATTGCGATGAATAATAAATGTGTGGGCTTGCAGAATGGGGGGGTGAGCTATGGAGCAATAGCAGTGTGTGTGTATGTGTGCTGGTGGTGATGTGGCAGGGTAGGGGGCTAGGTGATAATCACAGATTTGAAGAGGGTCCCCATTCCGAATTAACCTATTTAATTGAGCCATTAGGAAAGAACAAAGCTGGGGCTATGAGGCGAGACGGGGGTGCAGAGTGGGGGGGTTTCCAGCCCATCAACAGCCTTGGGAATGGAACCTGCCCCGCACGCAAATGACTAACTGGACCGTCTCTGGCGCCAGAGCAGCTTAATAAATGGACCCAATCAAGGCTGTTCTGGGGACCACCTGTGTCCCGTACAGGTCAGAACCATTAGACCCACATTAGAGGGCCATGATAGACGCAGGCGCCACTCCAGCCACCCCAATAATGAGGATAATAAGAGTACCATAATGGCATATTTATGGGCTGGCTAGGAAACGAAGAGACTGGCTGCAGTGTTTTGGGTTATTCTGAATGGCAGGGAAGGATAGGGGAGATTCAGAGACAGGTGTGAGACTGTGCGGCTTTAAGCAGTACACAATATCACAGCCTGCAATTTCAATTACCAACATAATTACAAGACTTATTTTATATGTATATAACTATATCCAGTCTCTTCGTT
>NW_024631093.1:0-3267 GCF_008729295.1 Plectropomus leopardus
AAAGATAATTTTGGTATATTCCAAAAGAAAATCATGTGAATGAGAGATTTGGATAAACTAATTAAAAACAACTTTATTGCAAACACAGGAACAAACAGTCAGAAATAATGATAATATATAAAATAAGAAAATAACAGTGGAATCGTCCTTTAACTGTGACCACACGCGAGTCACAGGTGTCGTCTTTGTGTTATTAATTTACATCCACATCACGACGTACTTCAAACAGAGCAGCGTGGTCACCAGCAGGAGGGGGCGGGGCCTGTCAGCACCTCCACTCCCCGTTGTGACGAAGGCCTGGTTAATGACGTTGAACGTCAGGACCGATCGACACGCCGTCTCGCTGTAGCACATGCAGTCAAAGTTGCGGTCGAACCAGTTGATGTCATCCTGCGACAGACCGCCGCTCACAATCAGCGGGCCGCCACGTTGTGGCTTGATGCGGTAACGGCGCGGGTCAAGATGGAGGAAGACGTCGTCGTCCCACTGCTTCCTCACGCAGCGACCTTGGCCTTGGCAGAGCGCCTCGCTGCAGAGACGTGTTGCTGTGGTGACGTTCACGATGTACGGGTTCATGACGTGCTCCAGGTGGCGTCGAGCGTCGAAGCAGGAGTCCTGAAGGATTGTGGGATATTTAGTCGTTAGTGGTTTTTAACCCTTTGAAACCTGAAACGAACACTTTCCTCGTGCTGCTTTGAGACGCCTCTCATAAGTCCTCAGCAAATAAGTGCGATTTCTTTCCAAAACATGGGAAAAAAGACGACGTGCACTTTGGGGTTAAATGTTTCAAAAATTGTAAGAAATTTGTATATTTTAAAAAAATATTTTAAAAAAGCTAGGTAAAAATGTTTGGGAAAAAAGGAAAAGAAAAAGAAAAAATAAATCGATAATTATCATAATTACATATTTGAAAGCATGTTATACAATTATTAGAATTCTTAAATCATTATCAGGTTGTTGATTTTTTAAAGTTTTAGGATAATTATTAGAATCATTATTTTTATTTATTCATCACAAATTTCAGGTAATTTTCTTTTTTCTTTTTCTTTTTTCAGTTTATTAATTTCTTGAAATTTTTGGGTAATTTCCTCTTTATTTGCTCATTGCAGACTTCTCATATTTTAGACAGAAATCAAGCTAAATTACCCAGGTTTCAAAGGGTTAAATTAAGTCATAAAATGAAGAGAAAACCTCCGGAGTGATGTCACTTTTTACCTCTGTGTCGGTGACGTTCATGTCTCCCCAGGAAACGACACCGGCGGCGCCGAGAGCAGCAGCTTCTCCGATGGTGTTCACCAAATCGAACTACAAAAAATAAAAAATTAGTCAGCCAATCGTACCCTTTTTCCATCAGATTAGCTCTGGCGCTCTGGTTCTTGAACTGGTTCTGTTCTAGACTCTTGAAGCTTGGTATTATCTAACAAACCAGTTTTGATCAGAGCTGTTGTAATCGAGGACGTGTCATAAACGGAGGGCGTTACACAACGGAAGTTAAAAGCGGTAACAAGGTTATTTTTCCTTGTGTTGGACAACGATTTGTGGACTCTAAAAAGCAATTTTTTTTCTCTTATCTTGTAACGAGCGCTATTGACCACTCATAAAATTAACAGAAAAGCAAAAATAAGAAAACATTGGCGAGTCCCCAAAATCAGCGGATACTAACAAAATAAGAGCCAATCCAGGATATGAGCGAAAACGAGAGAAAATGTGTTTGTTTTGCTTCTTGCATGAAGCCTGATGTTACTAAAAGAGACAAAAAGGTCTTTTTGAGCGATCTCGGCGTGTCTGACCTCTGACATGTACTCGTCCACGCTGTCCTTGTACACGGGGCGGATGTAGGCGTAGACGGGGATGGAGTAGGAGCTGTTGGGGAGCGTCGACACTCTCATGGCCTCCTGGATGCGATGGCGAACAAACTGCCGGGCCTGCTGGGAGTCTCTGAGCACCACCTCCAGGTAGATGGACGGAAAGAGCGCCGTGGAATCTTTCCAGAGCCACATCAGCTCGTCGTTCCTGTCCTTCTCGATGGCGGGACACTCTCCGGTGAAGCCCGCCATGTCCTGGTTGTAGTCGTAGTTGTAGCAGTCGGGGTAGAGGTAGTAACCCCACAGTCTGTTGGGCCGCAGCCGTTTGCCGATGCGGATGGATCGGAGAAAGTACCTCTTGGCTGCGCGTTCGAACACGATCTTGGCCCGATCTTCGGCCTCGTCGTCAGACAGCGCCGGGTTCTTCTTCTTTACCGTTTCGATGGAAATCTCTCTGTAGATGTCTTTGCTGCCCCAGTTTCTGACCCACTGCGGCCTCCACTCCTCAAAGTCGAGCACGGCGAGCCCCGGGCGGTCTGAAGGGATGTAGTACTCGATGTCATCCTCGGCCAGCTCGTGGTGCTCCTGCAGGTCTATCAGCTGCGGCAGGCCCTCGTCGTACATCTCGCCGGTGTCCTCGTCCACGTAGGGGAAGATCCCGAAGCGGTCGGTGTAGAATATGGAGATGCTCTGGTCGGTCGCCGACCTCAGCGTGCTGCTGACGAAGTGGAAGTAGGAGAGGTCGAGCGGCATGCCGAAGCGGATGTCGCACAGCTCGGTCGGGGCGTTCCACATGAACAGGAAGGGGTGGCCGGGGTGGATGGGAGGGTCCGTCCTCGGTAAGGCTCGGACGCAGCGCAGCGGAGACAACATGAAGATGAAGAAGAAGAAGAAATGCTGCTTGCTATCGAGGAGTTTGAGTTGGTTCATTTTGAAATCTGATCTGCGAGGAAACAAAAGAACAGGTCAGAAACATTAGGAGGTCAAAATGACTCAAATAAATCTAGTTTTGCTTAGAAGTGGGCAAACTTTTTCCGGATTTCAGTAGCTTGTGTCGCGTCCTCATCCCAAGTCATCACATATTGCCGCTTTTTCAGTAGACTTCCACGTCTACATGTTTCGCTCCAGGTATGAATCTGCGTCTGCTGTTGACGTTCCAGGATGCTGCTGATGTCAATGCGAGCACATGGTGGGACTGAACTGCACGTGGTAATTTATTTAAAAGATTTCAGCATGTCATTGACAGAAATTCTTCTAAAAATAAGTGATTTCAATTCAACACAGATAAGTAAATTAAAAAAAGTCTAAAATGTTTCTTTACTTTTCCTGTAATTAGTGCCAAATTAAAAAATAAGCAAGAAAATAGCCACAACAAGTAATTAAATAAAAGTATTTTATGCATGACATTATATTTTTTATGTAACATAATTCTAAATTTAAAATAATGATAATTATAAATATA
>NW_024631094.1:0-3066 GCF_008729295.1 Plectropomus leopardus
GGAGTGAGTTGCCGGCGTCTTTAGAAAGCTGTGGAAGGTGAAGAGAATGATTCATCAGTGTAGTGATAAGGTACCAGGAAGCAGCCAGTGGCTCTACCTATCCCAAAAGATCAGTGGGATTATTGTTGTATGAGGTATATCTGGAGCAGTAACACACAGCAATATATACAAGATAGAAAACAAGCATTGACTCCTTCTCCAGTTGAACAACTGTTACTAGATTGTTGTTTTCTCCTCCTACATACATATAAACCGAATCATTGCATGCAACAAGTTGTCATTTACATGCACTCTGCAGTATTTAATGATACGATCATAGCCAGGCACCAGTTTCAGAGGTGGAGTTACTCATCAGTACTTTACAATACTCTTCTCACATATGCAGCTGTAAGCTGGCTTGTTTCAGTATTTTGAATTTGCACATGCACCACAAAGGTCACAAAGTGAGGCTGATGCAAAACTGTGTTTGATGAATAGGTGGTAAGCCGAGGGAGAGCAATCTTGTTTAGGCAATGACAGGAAAAGTGTTCCAAATTTTACTATTTAATCGACAAGTTCAAGGTGTTTTTTCATCATTCATCATCTGGGAACCATGAATGTCTGCACAAAATGTTGCCCAAATCCATCTAATAGATCTTGAGATATTTGACTGGATACATAAAAACTCTGATGCGCTAGTAATGCTAGATAATTGAGATTAATTCATTCTTTGCGTAACAAGAATTTTTTGTGCAAAATTTAATGGCGGAAGTAGTTGGTAAGATATTTTAGACTGGACCAAATTGGTGGACCAGCTGACATTGTCATCACTGGAGTTATGCTAGCTGGATAGCTATAAAAAGTAACAGGTAGCTTCATACAAACTGACATGTGACACAGTTTAAAATTCTGTATGGAGATTTTTATCAAACATGCTGATGTTTAATGTTTCTCCAGTTTCAGATGGGAAACCTTTCAGGGTGTTCAGTTGAACTAGTTCCTGCTCAGTGCAGCTCTACTTCAATGCAGCATTTTGCAAATAAGCAGAGCTGTACTTTAATCCTGTTATGTGAGGTAATTGAGATAAGGTTGAAATATTGTTTACTTGGCATAAATACAAATTCCTCTTGTTTCAGCAAATTCTGTAAATCAAGAAGGCAAGTCGGGGCAACGTAGACAGCAGCACGAGTTTCTCCCTGCCTGTTTGTCAGCCGTGGATGAATTCACATTCTGTTCTCAGCTCTTTTACCCCTCGGGGCCATGGCACTGCAGTTTGTACAATCTCTCAGTGTGAGAAAAGGCGACAAAGTGGAGCAGAGGTAAAAAAAAAAAAAAAAAAAAAGGGAGAGGGGCCCGTCTGCCAGCAGAACAGTGCAACTGGAAGGTTGGTCTCATTTCCTGCTTCATGGTGTTTTCAGGGTCGTTTCTCTCTAGTTTCTCTTGTGTGTAAAAATAAGGGGCGTATTAATCTGTCTGCTGGCAGGGCATCTACAGAATAACCATTGTGGAGTGTTTCCCACATGATCCTCTGGGAGAGGAGATGTATTTGTAGACAGAAACGTGCAGTTGAAAGACTTGTATGGTTCTTTTCTTCCATTCCCAGGGTGGTATTTTTGGCTGTGTATACTTAATGTGGCTTTTTTTGCCTCACATGCGGCTGAACCTGATTGGGAATATATTATAGATGTTTGGCCATTTCCAGAGACAATTTTCACTTGCAGCTGTCAGTGACACATGTGGCTCAAGATATTTGTTTATCTCCCAGTCCTACCAGCATGCATTTGTAGTCAGAGTTTATATTTGTTTGTTACAAATTTCTTCTGTTTATTGTTAGTATTGGTAAAGAAGCAAATTTAAAACACTAAAGAGCGACAGTAAAAATTTCATTCTGCACAATTAGTTGAGTCTCCCTTAGGGACAAACATGCACCACCCTGTTTTTACCTGGAGCTTTTACACCACTAGTGTCTGTGATTTTGACTTTTCAAGATCAAGTTGATGAGATGTGCCATCTTAAAAAAGTTTGCAAAAATCTTATAATGTGTGTCTGACAAACCTGCATCCCAAAAAAACTTTAAAAAAAATATAATTTAAAACCGGAATATTATACTGCAGAGCTGTTTCCAAGAACAAGTCTTAAAGGAATACTTCACCCAAAAACAATCTAAATTGTATATGATACTCCCCTCCCTCAGCTCTTTATGTTCCCAAAAAAGTCTTCCATTGATTGGCATTACAGAGAGAGCAGCATCCAAAAAATGAAGCAAATCAGTGCAAACAGACTTGGACAGAAGCATGATTTAAGACAGCAGAAAAGGTCATTAAACGTCCTGAAACTTTCTGTGCATCGTCATCCATTCATGGGTTTATGGCAATTCAAACATAACCATTTTGCTAAATTATTGCTTAACAAAACATTTCTATATGATCCTTCCGTGAAGGGAATTGTCGTGCACATGCATTTACTCACTCATGCCTTGAAATGACCGCATGTGTTTATCTGTCAAAGTCTGTTTGCTCTGAGATGCTATCATTTCTCCGACTATCCACTGTTCTTCTTCTTTTCACCACCAGTGGCACTATGGCGTAATTGATTGTAACAAGTGCTTGATTATCAGGGGGCCTTATATGTTTGTATCCCGTGCTCTACCTGCATACTCAAGGGGATGCGGGTTACATGACAAGGTGAGGGGTTATATACCGATTTACCATGACAGTAATGGGCCAAGAAACATAGCAGTATGCCAGCAAAAGGCAGGAATCAATCAATGCTTTTAAGGATGCACACAATGCATCGTTAATGTCAGCATAGCAGCATTTGTTTACAAGAAAACTCCACTGGATACCTTTAAATCTGTCTTGAGTCCGTAAGTCTCTGTTATCCTGCATGTGTCTTTAACATGACAGCAGCAAACATCATCTGTGGCACGAGTACAAGAGGTAATTATCAGGCAGCTGCCACAACGCACAGGAACACAACAACCATCCTCCACCGTTTCTGGAAATTTGGCAGAGAATTTAGCGATTTTAAGGGGGGGAAGGGAGTGAGTTGCCGGCGTCTTTAGAAAGCTGTGGAAGGTGAAGAGAA
>NW_024631095.1:0-4790 GCF_008729295.1 Plectropomus leopardus
AGTGAAGCGTACTGTACTGCATCTGGGTCCTCCATACACCCGTTACAGTACGATCTGGCCAGAAATGGACCCAGCAGACTCCGGTGCTCTTCAGTCCCGCCTAGCCCGGGTTGAGGGAATGCTTCAACAGCACGAAGCTCAACTCACCTCGAACGCGGCGGAGGCTCGCCAGTCTGCTTCAGCGTTGGAATGGGCGCTAACTCAGCTAGCCACGCAGGTACAACAGATGGCAACCACGCTGACTCAGCACGCTGCTCCAGCTCCGGTTCCTGCCCAGCCCGTTCAAGCACCTACGTCATCATCCAGCGCTGCTCCAGAACCCCGGGTGGGGGCTCCTGAACGCTATGCTGGAGATCCTGAGGGTTGCAATCCGTTCCTAACTAACTGTTCAATCCTGTTCGCATTGCAACCCCACACCTTTGCCTCAGAAGCAGCCAGAGTTGCCTTCGCCATTAACCACCTCGAGCTCGCCTATGGGGGACGGCAGAATGGGAGAGGGGCACGCCAGCCTGCTTGTCGTTTCATGCCTTCGCAAGGTTTTTGGTCCGATTCCTGTGGGTCCAGACGCCACTGGGGGGCTCCTGAATCAACGCCAGGGTAATCGATCAGTCGCGGACTTCGCCATTGAGTTCCGTACGATGGCCCGCCTGAGTGATTGGAACCCAGCTGCCCAGTGTGATGCTTACCTGAACGGTCTCGCCCCATACATTAAAGATGAACTGGTTTCGTTTGATCTTCCGTATTCCTTAGACTGCTTGATCGAACTCACCACTCGTTTGGACAGACGAATCCTGGCGAGGAGAAGAGAACGGCTCCGGGAGGGAGAAACTCGTCGGACTCCCTCCATTCAGCCTGGTCCTTCCTCCAGCCCTCCCTCGAACCCCGTACAGGGGACTGAACCCATGCAGGTGGGTCGCACCTGGCTGACAGCTGAGGAGCGGGAGAGACGGCGTCGGGGCAACTTATGTCTGTACTGTGGTCAAGCCGGACACTTCGTCTCCAGTTGCTCGGTAAAAGGGTGGGCTCAGCAGTAAGAGGGGGCATTCTGCTGAGCCGATCCCGGAACTCTGCCTCCAATCCTCGTCTTCTGTTCCATGTCCAGCTCCAGCTCAAGGAGGGGCTCCACACCCTCGTCACATTCATTGACTCTGGGGCCGATGTTAACCTGATTGACGAGGAGCTCGCTCGTCAGTTAGGGGTGCAACAGGTCCCCCTTCCTCGTCCTGTGCCAGCCAGCGCCTTGGATGGTCATCTGTTGGGGACCGCCACTCATCAAACCACTCCCATCGCCATGCAATTAGCGGGGAGACATCACGAGACCATTCAATTTCACATTCTGAGGTCCCCGAACCTGCCCCTAATCCTGGGGTATCCCTGGCTTCGCCGACATAACCCTCACATAGACTGGTCCACTGGTTCGATCCTGAACTGGAGTCCGTCGTGTCAACAGATCTGTCTCAAACGACCGAGCGAACCCGCTCCATCCCTCGGTTCCGGCTCTCCTCCGGATGTTTCCATGGTGCCGCCAGAATACCACAACTTCAAGGAGGTATTCAACAAGGCACGGGCAACTTCTCTCCCCCCTCACCGAGCCTATGACTGTGCCATCGACCTCCTTCCGGGTTCTACTCCACCCAAGGGGCGTCTCTACTCCCTCTCCGGGCCAGAGAGGGAGGCCATGGAGACCTACATCAAAGACTCTCTAGCTTCTGGCATCATCCGGCCTTCCTCGTCTCCAGCCGGGGCAGGGTTCTTCTTCGTGGGGAAGAAGGATGGCTCTCTCCGGCCCTGCATTGATTACCGGGGCCTGAATGACATTACGGTAAAGAACCGTCATCCTCTCCCTCTCATTGCCTCTGCCTTTGAACTGTTGCAAGGTGCCACCATCTTTACCAAGTTGGACCTCCGTAATGCATATCACCTGGTCCGGATCAGAGAGGGAGACGAGTGGAAGACGGCGTTCAACACACCCAATGGGCATTACGAATACCTGGTAATGCCGTTTGGACTCACCAACGCCCCTGCCGTCTTCCAGGCGCTCATCAACGATGTTCTGAGGGACTTTCTGAATAAGTTTGTTTTTGTTTACCTGGACGATATTTTGATTTTTTCCAAGTCCCGACAAGACCATGTTCATCATGTCCAGACAGTCCTGCAACGCCTGCTGCAGAATTCATTGTTCGTCAAGGCGGAGAAATGTGAATTCCACGCTGCCTCCATCTCCTTCCTGGGTTACATCATTGGACACAACCGGATGGAGATGGATCCCGCCAAAGTCTCTGCCGTCTCCGCCTGGCCAGTTCCTGACTCACGTAAACAACTCCAGCGCTTCCTGGGCTTCGCAAACTTCTACCGCAGATTCATCCGGGGCTACAGCACTGTGGCAGCTCCTCTCTCTGCACTCACCTCACCCAAGATCCCGTTTCGCTGGTCCCCGGCCGCAGACGAAGCGTTTCTGCATCTGAAAAAACGCTTCAGCTCGGCACCTATCCTCCTCATCCCTGACCCCGAGAAGCAGTTCGTGGTGGAAGTCGACGTCTCAGATGTTGGTGTGGGGGCCGTCCTTTCTCAACGCTCGGCCGAAGACGGGAAGTTGCATCCCTGTGCCTTCTTCTCAAGACGTCTATCCCCGGCCGAGCGTAATTATGACATCGGGAATCGGGAGTTGCTGGCAGTAAAGCTAGCGTTGGAGGAGTGGCGTCACTGGCTGGAGGGTACCCAGGTTCCGTTCTTGGTTTGGACTGACCACAAGAACCTCGAATACATCAAGTCAGCCAAGAGACTGAATTCCCGCCAGGCCCGGTGGGCCCTGTTCTTTGCCCGGTTCCTCTTCACGCTCTCCTACAGACCTGGTTCCCGGAACATTAAACCGGATGCACTGTCCCGGCAGTTCCTGGTAGGGGAGGATGAGGAGGATTCCCATTCCGACAGCATTCTCCCAGCTTCCCGTTTCTTGGCTGCCCTTACCTGGGAATTGGAGGAGCGTATCAAGACAGCGCTGGAGGAACAGCCGGGTCCCAGTTCCTGTCCGCAGAACCGACTATTCGTGCCACAAGAATTCAGGTCTGAGGTTCTGCAGTGGGCCCACGCATCCCGTCTGACCTGTCACCCAGGGGCCGCTCGGACCAGGGAGGTCCTGCAGCGATGCTTTTGGTGGGCAACTCTGGACCAAGACACCAAAGACTTTGTAAATGCCTGCCCGATCTGCAACCAGAGTAAGACGCCTCGCCAAGCTCCTGCGGGCCTCCTGAAACACCTCCCGGTCCCTCATCGCCCCTGGTCACACCTCTCCCTAGACTTTGTCACCGGTCTGCCACTGTCAGACGGCAACACTGCCATCCTGACGGTGGTAGACCGGTTCAGCAAGATGGCTCACTTCATCGCTCTGCCCAAGCTCCCCTCCGCTAAAGAGACTGCAGAACTGATGCTGCTCCACGTCTTCCGTCTGCACGGCCTGCCTACTGACATGGTGTCGGATCGAGGGCCTCAGTTTACGTCTGCATTCTGGAAGGAGTTCTGCCGCCTACTGGGGGCGTCCACCAGCCTGTCATCAGGATACCACCCCCAGTCCAACGGCCAGAGAGAGCGGATGAACCAACAAATGGAGACCACTCTTCGCTGCATGGCATCCAGCCAACCCACTTCCTGGTCCTCCCAGCTCCTTTGGGTGGAATACGCCCACAACTCGTTGGTCAGTTCTGCCACCGGACTCACACCATTCCAGTGTGCTTATGGCTTCCTGCCTCCCCTGTTCCCGGCCCAAGAAATTGAGACTGCTTACCCGTCAGTGGAGAACTTCATCTGCCGCTGTCGCCGAACCTGGTCCCAAGCCCGGTCTGCACTCCTGAAAACCGCCGCCCGTTACACCTCCTCAGCCAACCGTCGCCGCTCCCAGGCTCCTCCATACCAGGTGGGACAGAAAGTGTGGCTCTCCACCAAGGATCTTCCCCTGAGGGTGGAGTCCCGGAAGCTGGCTCCAAAGTTTGTTGGTCCCTTCCCGGTCGAGAAGGTGGTGAATGAGGTCGCGGTCCGTCTCAAGCTGCCCCGCTCCATGCGCATCCACCCGACCTTCCACGTCTCCAAGCTCAAGCCTGTCAGGGAGAGCCCTCTGCAGCCCGCCACCCGGCCTCCTCCTCCTCCTCGTCTCATCGAGGGCGCCCCAGCTTACACCGTTCGACGCCTCCTTCGCTCTCGTCGTCGGGGACGAGGTCTGCAATACCTCGTGGACTGGGAGGGATACGGCCCGGAGGAGCGGTCTTGGGTCCCGGCTCGGCAGATCGTGGACGACCAGCTGATTAGGGACTTCCACCGTCACCATCCTGATCAGCCCTCCCGTGCCGCTCCTGAAGGTGGGTCTTCTGTCTCTGCTCCTCCTCCTTCTCCAGTTCCTGGTCCGTCTGGTTTGGGGTCCTGCACGGGGGGTCCCGTCTCGCCGATGAGGGTTGACCCATCTTCGGATGACGACGACGACGACGACGACGACGACGACGTTGCTTCAATGGGGTCCGAGGAATTCTATCGACCACCCCTCCGTTCGATCCCCGACAACGTTCACACACGTGTTGTCAGCTCACGGAGCTATGGGGTTTCCTCGTCACCAGCCACAGTGGGTACAAGCTTCATGTCTTCGCTTCGTGTGATTCCCAGAGACATTGCTTGGGCTCACAGCCCGAAGAACGAACTCTCAGTCTGTGTCCTGTTTTCCATTCGTGTTGGTTTAAATAAAAGTCATTACCAACTGCCAGTGAAGCGTACTGTACTGCATCTGGGTCCTCCATACACCCGTTACA
>NW_024631096.1:0-2378 GCF_008729295.1 Plectropomus leopardus
AGATGGACGTCTGTGCCAAATTTGAAAAAAATCTGTCAAGGTGTTCTTGAGATATCGTGTTCATGAGAATGACATGGATGCAAGGTCACGGTGTACTTGGCCTTGACCTATGAACACTAAAATCTAATCATTTCACCCTGGAGTCCAAATGAACGTTTGTGCCAAATTTGAAAAAATATCTCAGGGTGCTCTTGAGATATCGTGTTCACTAGTATGAGACAGACAATGTCACAGTGACCTTGACCTTTGACATATGACCATCAAAATATAATTGGTTCAATGGTGAGTCTAGATGGATGTCTGTGCCAAATTTGAAAAATTCACACAAGGTATTCTTGAGATTTCATGTTCATGAGAATGAGATGGACGCAAGGCCACAGTGACCTTGACCTTTAACTTTAACTTTTCTCAAGGTGTTCTTGAGATGTTGTTTACAAGAATGTGACGCACAGAAGGAGGAATGGACAACCCGAAAACGCAGAGGCATAAAAAGCAGCATACAAACATTTAAAAAGTGGCTGATAACACACTAAAATGTAAGTAGATTTAATTTCGAATTTAAGTTGTCATAAATGTACAGTGTCTGTCATCATTTCAACTTCTAATTAGTCACATTTTATATTATTATGACTATTTTTACTGTTTTCATATTTTACTTTTATAAAGCAGCCTTCATTTCTATGTATCCACATGTTAATAAATACATCAATGAAGACACAAACCTGCGTACAACTACATTTTAGTTTCTAATAAACCATTTGTTAAATGTTCATAAACTTTTCGCAAGGTTAAATATATAAATATTGGCTCATTTGTTTACGAGGTTGTCCGGCATGCTGTGTCTTTCTCAAAAACGAAATTTCATTCCTTCTTTTGGGTGTTAAAGTATTAGAATCTGACCCAGTGTACGCAAGACAAAAGCTTTAAAATTATACAAATACAAATTCAACTGAGTTTGTCGTACAGCTCTACGTTTGTGTGCGTGTTTGCACGAAGGG
This sequence comes from Plectropomus leopardus, assembly GCF_008729295.1. Classification (NCBI taxonomy): domain Eukaryota; kingdom Metazoa; phylum Chordata; class Actinopteri; order Perciformes; family Serranidae; genus Plectropomus; species Plectropomus leopardus. Next base: position 999 of record NW_024631096.1, read on the forward strand.
ATTTAGAGTTTTACTTGTCTGGTAGTAGTCGTAGATCTTGACCACGGCCGGCTTCAGGTTCTGCACCGGGAGCTCCTGTAAGAGCACTAAGCTGTAGTTGATGGGAATGTCCTTCGCCAACTGTTGGAAGAAAAAAAGATGATACAATCAGTAACAAAGTGATTAAGTGATCCGAAAATGTTGGGGGCGTGTCCACTGGAGGAGCGGAGGCCACGCCCAATCGCGGGAGTATGCTAATGAAGCGTCTCGTTTTTATACTGCTACATTATCAGGGGCGGGGTTATGCTCAGAGTCGCTCCAGAGCGTCATCGAGCTATGGTTTTAGGCCCGCCCAAAAATCTTAAAACAGGAAAATGGTGAAAAAACGTTAAGTACTATACGTTAACGTTAAGTCAACGTTTAGTACTATATAGTAAAAGGTCTTTGTAACATGTTTTCAACAATCAGTTTCCAAAATTTATAATGTGTTTTGAAACAAATCTCTCACTATAAGCAATATTTTCGAAATTTCGATAAAACACAATTGCGAGATGACTGCGTTTCCAGTGTGCGTTTGAGTGATGTTACACATGTTTTCTTCATTCTAGTAACCATGGCGATGGATGTTCAAAACATTGGCAGGTTTATTTCTGTTGCAGCCTCTCAATAGAGCTAATCTAATATGGCCGTAATTTCTTTGCGAGTTTAGAAAGTCTCCGTCTCGTCCTCCGTCCACACACGTCACAATGTCATGTGACTTTGTCGTACTTTTTCTTTTTTATTTGAGTTGAATGGCGGTTGGCATCCATAAAGTCACATTACCGCCGACTATCATATAAAAAGAGTTCCAGTTTTTCAAAATATGGCTTTTTTGAATCGCCCTAAAATGCCAGTTTTTTTCCAAACTGACTGTTTCCATTAGACTTATTTTGTATTCACAATTTCAGTTTGAGAATCAGCACCTCCAAATCCGAGGTCATGGTTCTCAGCCGGAAAAGGGTGGCGTGCCCTCTCCAGATCGGAGACGAGATCCTTCCCCGAGTGGAGGAGTTTAAGTACCTCGGGGTCTTGTTCATGAGTGAGGGAAGGATGGAGCGGGAGATCGACAGGCGGATCGGTGCAGCGTCTGCAGTAACGCCGACTCTGCACCGATCTGTCGTGGTGACGAAGGAGCTGAGCCAAAAGGCAAAGCTCTCGATCTACCGGTCAATCTTCGTTCCTACCCTCACCTCTGGTCACGAGCTTTGGGTAGTGACCGAAAGAACGAGATTGCAGGTACAAGCAGCCGAAATGAGCTTCCTCCGTAGGGTGTCTGGGCTCTCCCTTAGAGATAGGGTGAGAAGCTCGGTCATCCGGGAGGAGCTCAGTAGAGCCGCTGCTCCTCCACGTTGAGAAGAGCCA
>NW_024631097.1:0-1260 GCF_008729295.1 Plectropomus leopardus
TTTTACCTCAGCAATCTTGAACCTGGAGTCATCATTTAAGAGAAGAAGTGCCGGATCCAGTGGGAGTTTCCTCCCTATCAGAACAGACGCCCTATCCACAACTTTAACCCAAAACCTTTGTACATCTGGACACTCCCATAGGACATGTATCAATGTACCAATAACGCCCTGATTACAGAATGTACAGTCAGGATTGGGAGCTAAGCCCATTATATGTCTTTTACGTGGTGTTAAATAGGTCCTGTGACAAATTTTGTAATGGATTAATTGATGATTTGGATTTTTAGATGACCGAAAGACATTTTCCCACACAGTATCCCAATCAATGGTCCCTGCTCCTAGATGTATATCCGCTTCCCAAGTTCTGCGTTCAGGGGATTCTGCAGGGATGTATGATAGGAGATTATTATAAATATAAGAAACAGTTTTCTTATGGAGTGCTTTCTCCATCAGTGATATTAAAGGGTGAGTCCCCAAATCAACCCCCCAAGGAACCCTGAGCGAGTTAAGCGCTGACCTTACTCTAAAATAGAGGAACTGTGAGTTTCTTGGGTTTTGGCCCGAGATATCCCCCAATGTCCAAATGCCATGTTGAGCCCATAATTGTGAAATGAATGGTTCACCACCCGTTAATAAATTGGCGTTATGCCAAATGGGGGAGTGTTTATGCCATTTTGATTTAAAACCCATATATTTCTCTACATTCAGCATAGTTTGTATTACATATGATATTATTGGGCCAAATTGAGAATAACATTTCTTATGTTTAAGTCCAGAGAAAGCCACATCCTGAAGTCTTAGAGGACGAACCAGCTCCTGTTCTAAAGTCTTCCAGGGGGAAGCTACCTCTGCATCAAACCAGTGTTTCAAGGAACGTAGCACAAACGCCCAATGATATAACTTAAAGCTAGGGCAAGCCCATCCACCCTGGGATTTATCTCGTTGTAATGTTGACCATTTGATGTGAGGTTTTTTCCCATTCCAAATGAACTTTTTTAGCCTTGAGTCAAGTTTCTGCCAAAACCCCGCTGGGGTTGGTAAAGGGAGCATAGAACTTATAAAGTTTATGCGTGGGAGCACATTCATTTTGACTATAGCTACGCGGGCAGGCATTGATGAAGGAAGTGCTGTCCATCTCTCAAGGTCATCTTCAATTTTTCCCAGAATGGAAGAGTAATTATTTTTCGCTATTGTCTGGATACAGGGGCTGATTTCTATACCTAAATATACGGCTCTCTGCGCCACTGGAATGCAGGATTG
>NW_024631098.1:0-3453 GCF_008729295.1 Plectropomus leopardus
GCAGGAACTGGAACACGCTGTCGTATACGCCGATCCAGAGCATCCCAAACATGCTCAGTGGGTGACATGTCTGGTGAGTATGCTGGCCATGCAAGAACTGGGATGTTTTCAGCTTCCAGGAATTGTGTACAGATCCTTGCAACATGGGGCCGTGCATTATCATGCTGCAACAGGTGATGGTCGTGGATGAATGACACAACAATGGGCCTCAGGATCTCGTCACGGTATCTCTGTGCATTTAAAATACCATCAAATGCACATGTGTTTGTTGTCCATAACATACGCCTGCCCCATCTTTTGTGTACATACTATTCTATTACTTAATTATTATTATGTGTACATACCTTATTTCCTCTATGTACATACTTATTTTATTACTTATTTATTGTTATTGTTATTGTTATTTTTCTTTGTTACATTTCACTTTTCTTTTTTCATGCTGCTGTAACATTTGGAATTTCCCCCAATGGGGGGATCAATAAAGGAATATTCTATTCTATTCTATTCTATTCTATTCTATTCTATTCTATACCATAACCCTACTGCCACCATGGGCCACTCAATCCACAACGTTGACATCAGCAAACCGCTCACCCACGTGACGCCACACACGCTGAAGAGAACACCTCTCCAGCGTGCCAGATACCATCGAATGTGAGCATTTGCCCACTCAAGTCGGTTACGATGACGAACTGCAGTCAGGTCAGGACCCCAATGAGGACGACGAGCATGCAGATGAGCTTCCCTTGTAATGGGAGTTCCCATTTCTCATCATCATCATCTCTCTCTCTCTCTCTCCCTCTCCCTCTCTCTCTCTCTATCACATCATACTGAGTAGCACTCTCTGTTTGGTGTAAATCCCTGTTCTCTCTGTACTGTGCATGATGACGTATACTGTGTGACAAATCATGTCATTGTTTATGTTTGTCCTGTTTGAAGGACAAACTGCAACCAGGTCAAGATAATGCACTGTATTTTAATTCCTGCATCTCCTCTGCTCTGGGCCCTTCCTTTTGCGTCGTCTCATGCTGGAGAGAGCAGGGGTCCGTTTGCAAATGCTTGAATAAAACTATTAGAAAGACAACTGTTGGCTCAGTGTTGTACTTAACAACAAATTTCCAGAACACCCTGAGATGGTTTCTGACAGTTTGTGCAGAAATTCTTTGGTTATGCAAACTGATTGTTGCAGCAGCTGTCCGGGCGGCTGGTCTCAGACGATCCTGGAGGTGAATATGCTGGAGGTGAACATGCTGGATGCGGAGGTCCTGGGTTGGTGTGGTTACACGGGGTCAGCAGTTGTGAGGCCAGTTGGATGTACTGCCAAATTGTCTGAAATGCCTTTGGAGACGGCTTATGGTAAAGAAATGAACATTCAATTCATAGGCAACAGCTCTGGTGGACATTCTGCAGTCAGCATGCCAATTGCATGCTTCCTCAAAACTTGCGACATCTGTGGCATTGTGCTGTGTGATAAAACCGAACATTTCAAGTGGCCTGGTATTGTGGCCAGCCAAAGGCACACCTGTGCAATGATCATGCTGTCTAGTCAGCATCTTCATATGTCACACCTGTGAGGTGGGATGGATTATCTCGGCAAAGGAGAAGTGCTCACTAACACAGATTTAGACAGATTTGTGAACAACATTTGAGAGAAATGTGTCTTTTGTGTATATAGAAAATGTTTTGGATCTTTGAGTTCAGCTCATGAAAAATGGGAGCAAAAACAAAAGTGTTGTGTTTATATTTTTGTTCAGTGTATAATATCGAATCGCAATACCTACTAATCGCAATACATATCAAATCAGTTCCCAAGTATCAAGATAGTATCAAACCAGGAGTAAGAAATAGTATTCTAGCTCTAGTGAGTACTGATACAAAATGTTTGAGGATTTACACTAAAACATCTCATTTTTACTTAGCTATGTATAGTATAGTGTGTAAATAATGACGAGCAATGCTTGTATGTGTTCCTTATTTACACAAGCACTGCCAGTAGTACCTAGGAAAAGATCGGAGCTACTAACTTATTGATGAAAGCCGAAAAACACGTAAAAAACAAATACATAAATAGCTTTTTATACAACATTATCCATTAATGTTATTTTCTCCTTTCATTGCGCTAATCTTTTAACCAGCATCAGTCCTAATCAGAAATATCAAATATTCACTAATTTGCAGAAATATAACCCTTTAAATGTCAGGTTTTTGGCATGATGCCATTACGTTTTAGATGAAAATAACACAAAATTGAGTAATTTTAAAAATACTACAGGCTAAGTAGATATTTTTACTTACCACAGTCTGTGATATACTAATGATTAACAGCAACACTGATTGTGACAATGCACCTAGTGAAAATAGCATTTATTTTCTCCACATGCCAAATATGACAAAAATGCAAAGCCCAGAATTACACCCAGAAATAATACAGTGCACGTTTTTATACGTTGCTGGCTATGGGGTCAGAAAATTGCAGTTTGAATGGGTTTCAATTGAGCATTTTTTGCAATTGAAAGTATGAATGTAACAACTTTCTTTCCACCTTGTATTTTAGACTTACTGTAGAAGCTCAGCTAGAAATTCCAATATTGCACAAAACAAGGGTTAAGTGACGAGGTGTAAAGCTGGGGGGTACGGGTGCGCAATTATTTAAGAGTGAAGACCACAGACTATAAATAAAATTGTATTTCTACACACTTTCAGATGACCTGAAACCACCGAGATTTCGGCTACCTTTGCCGGTCACGTCACCGATTTCGAGATCAGAAATGTAAACAGGATGATGCTGTGTACTCAGGCGACTCTTCTACAGCAATTCATCACGTCTATCTCCTCCTCTCCTCGCTAGCATATAGCTTTTAGCAGCCCCTTAAATGAAATGTGTAGCTAGCTAGCTTAGCCAGCAGAGCTAGCTGTGTTAGCCTGTCGGGTACGTACATTGATGAAGTGTCCTGTCGGTGGCCTGCTGTGGAGGAAATGGCTATCCGGCGCTGAGGTCGGAAATGGTCCGCAAGATGTAGGTGGCAGGTGTCCGGTAGAAGGCACACCGCAGGACCCTCCGAGTCTGTACGGAGGAACATGGGGAGGTGGAGGTCCAAACGGCGGCGGCCCGTGTGCACGTTTACCACGCCGGTACATCTTCGGCTTCAGCAGGGCCGACTGACTCCCGTACCGCAGGTCGAAGACACCAAATTAAAGACAATAAACTATCTCCACATTTATGCGCTGTTTTTCATACAGTTGCGAGTCTGGTTCTAAGATTTGCAGCGACTGTGGCCGCCACCGGAAACACAACAGCGACACAGGACAACTTCCGGAGGAATTACTTCAGAACAAAGGTCTACGTTTGGTCCACGGCCATCTATCCATTAAACTCTTTGAAATCTGCAAGTGTTTTTTTCTTTCTACAACATGGGAGAGTGAGCAACCTGGCATGGCATGTCAAGAATATAT
>NW_024631099.1:0-2886 GCF_008729295.1 Plectropomus leopardus
GATAATATGGTGCTATACTGTTAAAAGTTCTTGCCCACTTTTTCTTATGAATTTGGATATTTCCAAAAATAATTAAGTTTTATGAATTACATGTTAGTGTAAATGATATTTTGAATAAAATGTAGCGTTACATCAGGCATATTTATTTCAAACTTTAAACTTAAGTTTCTTTTTAAAGAAAGTTGGAAACGTCAAACCAAAAATTTTTTGCATATATAGAAAAAAAAAAAGAATGATAAATTCTTTTTTTCCAGTCCACAGAAATAATACGTATAATTCACATTCAACTTAAATGTATCTAAAACAAGCTTCACAGGGTTGATTTTACATATCTTGATAGATACTTCCTTGTGTGTTATTTATACAATGTTAATAAATTCTCCATGCTTTCTCCCAGTTTATCATTATTATACATATATTCAATGCTGTTTGAATATCTGAAATAGTTCAGTGTGAGGATTATGCAAAAACAGAAGGAATCAGGAGGGAGGCGAGCAGTTATCAGTCAGGATATCAAATATTTTCCTCTGTGTGAAAAGGACCGCGTGACGTACGAGCGTGTGAAAAGTGTCAGTCGTGTGAAAAGTGTCAGCTGTGTGAGAGTTGGCTGGTTTGGATATTCACCAATCAAACTGTTTGTTCCTGCATCCTGTCTCAGTTCTCAGAGTTTTTGGTTTTTGGGTGAAAAACAAAACAAACACGACACATGTTGGACTTTTTAGTTCTTTTATACAATCACATCATACAAATAATAAAAAAAAGAAACGTGGTTTTTGACCGTTTGCTGGTTCCATCACGGACCCATCCTTCTCTCTCTCAGCTCGACTCTCAGTCCGTCTGCGACTTTTTACAGTTTTAGCCCAAAAACTACAGATCCCATCGACCTCTGTGTCGTTTCCGAAAGCATCCGTCAGTTTTTAGATTTATTTTCTTGCTTTCAGGTGAAACTTTCAGGTGAGGTCTTCTTCAGAAGTTTTTGTAATGAAGTAACCTGAACACAAACACAGACAGAAGAAATCCTCCGTTAACTCTGAGTCATATTTAACGTTTTTTAAAAAATAAACAGTAAATTATTCAAACAAAATGGTGTTAAAGTTTTTTTTCCATCAGAAGAAGAAAAAGCACCAAATGTGGTAAATCAAAGTTCCAGCGTCTTCACAGATCTGTGCTTCATTTCAAATTCGCACAAATATTGTTTTGATTGTATTTCTTTGTTGTATATATTGTATTTTTTTGTTGTATATACTGTATTTTGGGATCTAAAGTCGGTGCTGAGCCTTTCACTGCAGGATGCAGAGATGCGATAATTATGTGAAAAATAAAAACTTGTCTGGAGCAGTTCAGCTCAGATCTGCTGCAGTTTTCAACAAAATCTGAAAAATCTCAAAATCATCGCATCAACCGAAAATCTGCCCGTTCTCTTTATTTATGGGAAACCAAAAACTGTACAGCAAACATCCTTTAAAAGGCTCTCTGAACACGCTGCTGTCTGTGCTCACTCACAACCACAACAACAACAACAACAACAACAACAACAACAACAACAACAACATAAAAAACCAAAAAAATGAAAACAAAAAAGTCGACCATGTATAACTGAGTACAACAAAAAACTCCAGCTGAGACAAAAATGAATCTAAACGTAAATACAGACACAAAAACAAAACAAGGAGCTGATTGGCTGTCTGACCTGAAGAGAGGGGCGTGTCCTTTGTTGTTGGCCAATGAGAGGAAGCCGCTGTTTGGCGAGAAGTCGAGGCAGCTGGCTCGATGAACGATCTTCCTCTTGGAGACGGGGAAGTTGGAGAAGACGGTGAGGCTGGGCAGGTGGACCTGAGGGGACACATCGAGGACAGACACGAGGACAGACACGGGTTACTGTCCTGCTGTCATTATAATCATAACCATCACCGCCGCCGCCGCCGTCTTACCAGTCGCACGGCCTCGTCCTCGGCTCGGGAGGCGATGGCGAGGATCTCAGAGGAGGGGTTAAAGGTCAGAGAGGTGGCCGAGGTCAGCAGGTTCATCACTGCCTTCAGAGGTTTGGGATTGGCCGAATTCAGACACGCCTCCTGGGAGTAGACGTTGACCACGCCCGACTGAGAGCTGAAACAGACGATCAATCACTGAGCATCAAATACGGCAAACAAAAATCAAAAATCAAAAATCAAAAATCAAAAGAAAACATTTTGGCATTCTCTTTTTTTAACTTGAAAAATTTTGAATTTTTTCAATTAAACCATTTTTGAGCGATTTTTTAAAATTATTTTTAATGATGATTTATTTTCTTTTACATTTCTGGAGATTTTTAAAGAAAACATTTTGGCGTCTTCTCTTTAAAAAATGTTGATGTGTTTTTTTTTGTGAAAAAATTGTGGATTTCTTTTTTATTCAAAATTTTTTTGTTTTGTTTTTCTTAAATATTTTTGGCGAGTTTTTGTTTTCTTATAAAATCTTTTGCAATTTTATTGTCTTTAAACATTTTTGGCCATTTTTAAAAAAAAATATTTTTTGGTTTTTCAAATCAAATCAAATCAAATCCACTGTCACCTCTTTCTAAAACAGGTCATTCTCGCCTTGAACAGGAAGCGTGAAAGCGGCTCCTGATCCAGACTAAAGCCTGCTGACCCCCAGAGTGACTCGGGGACCCCTGCAGGGACCCCGGCCGCAGGTTTGGGACCCGAGCACCACACCGTCTTACCCGCAGGCGAGGTACTGTCCGTTCCGTGAGGCGGCGATGGACGTCCCCTTCACACAGCCGTCATCCGTGAACCTGTTCACACACCGACTGCTGCGCATGTCCCACACATACACCTCCCCATCCTCTGCACACACACACACAGGTTAACACACACACACACACACACACACACACACACACACACA
>NW_024631100.1:0-4571 GCF_008729295.1 Plectropomus leopardus
TTAATTTTCTCTTTTCTTTTTCTTTTTTAGGAAGTTCAATCCAAAAAATACTGATGTGAAAACACTGAGAAAAAAAAAAGAGACAAATACTTTTACTTCCTAGCCCACAAAAATCACATTTATAATCAATATGCAGCTTGAACCTTTACAGCTTTGGGAAGGGTTAAAAAAAACTCACTCCAGCCACCCCTCCTCTGATAAACTTTGGACAGTCCCTTAGCACAAAATAAATGTTTCCTTCCACCATAACTCAACATGGAAGCAAAGTCTAAAAAAGTGTTTGTTTTTTTACTTAAATGATCGTAAAAACTACTGTAGCTGCCGCGAAATACGAAATTGCTATGATCCAGTGTTTATTTTGTCTGGTCTGGGCTACTGTAGAAACAACATGGCGAACAATTGTTTATTTCTCAGGTAAAGAAAACACGGTTCATAATCTCAGGTGATTTGAACTAATCGTGACAGAGCGATAGTTATGAATATTTTACAGTTTCTGCCAGCAGATGCCTCTAAAACCAACACACTGGACCTACTGTTGAAACCTCACCTTATCTGCTGAACTGTGAACGGAGTTACTTTTTGCACAAAAGACGACTGTGTTTTGTCCCACATCTCTTCCATTGGGGACATGCAAAGGACGAGTGTCTTCCGGAGGACTTCATGCAGCGCCAAAGCGTTTCAACAATGCTTGTAAGTAATATTACGTGATATATTTTTCAAAAATGCGATATTAACCTCGACTATCGTTAGTCATATTGTGTGCAAAGTTGCAGATAAATGAGCAGGTCTGCGTTATGGTGACATTTGTTTTACAAGACATTGCATCAGTTTAATGAAATACCAGAATCCAGCTCTATTTTTGTTAACTTTTGTCATCTTTCTGTATAAATTTCTGTCTTTGTTTAGCAAAGTTCTCTATTTATCTTTTTCAGGACAACTTCAGATATGAGTCTGATTTATCATTCTGTCAATTTAACGATATTTAAAGGTGCCAGGAACCCAAAACACAAGAAAATCTGCTATAAAAACCTGCTGTTTTGTGTTAGTCACCATAACAGTTAAGTGTTTCACTTTTTATACTATCAAATACAGCAGAAACATATAACGAGTAAACTGTATTAGATTCTATTTTAGAGCTGCAAATAATGATTTTATGTATGATTAATCTGTCAATTAATGTCTCAATTATTGATTTCGTTTTTTGGTCTATGAAATATCAGAAAATACGTGTCCTCAAATATCTTATTTTGTCCAAAGATATTCAGTTTACTGTCAAAGTGAGGTAAAAAAAAAAAAAAAAAAAAAAGAGAAACTATTCATCTTTAATAGGCTGGAATCAGAATATTTGATTTTTGTTTTCTTTAAAAACTACTAAAACTGATTAATCAATTATCACATTAGTTGGCAGTTAATTTAAAAGCTGACAGCTATCGATTAATCATCGCAGCTCTAGTATGCTTACATGTAAAATGATTTGCATCCAGTTGTAAATCACTGAAAATATAAAATGCTTCAGTAAAAATGTTTATTATCTACAGACATAAACAAAACTCTAAAAGCCTCACATTAGCACTTGTAACAGGTTTTCTCAGGATGTCTCTACATGACATATAAATAAAGTTATGTAACAATAATTAAAAATCACAAAGTGTATTCACAGATGAATAGACTAACTGCAGAGGGTGCCAAAAACAAGCTTTCCCATGTGGTTAATTTGTCAATAATCGACTGGATCACTATGTCATAAGGTTATGTAGACCTTATCCATATTTCGCCCTCATTACACTCATTCTGATGCTCTGCAAGGCAAAGTAAGCGCCGCCTTGACTCCATTAATTTCCTGCTTACATTCACACTTAGCCCCTCCTTGTCTATTAAAGATGTGGCCCTAACTAACAAGCGCTCTGAGCCCTCTTGTCGCAGAGGCTCGTTGAAGTGCTGCGTACACATTGTTAAGGTCACTCTGAGGGTTCAGCCATTAAATCAATGCTGCTCTGTCAGTAACCCAAAACAGACTCGGGTCCCCTAATTGACACCACTGGGCTGTTGCATCGCTGAGCCTACAAGGTCCTCAGTGAATGATGATGATGAATATTCAACTGTCCGAGTGTGTGAGATCAGCAGATGTGTGTGTACAGTACAGTAAATGTGTGTGTGTGTGTGTGTGTGGAGGGTTGGTGGCTATCCAGATTGCACACAGCTTCAAAGTGCAGTGACTGACGGACAGATGGATGATGGACGGAGTGCGGACAGAAATCTGTGTGGTCCGTGTGTGTGTGTGTGTGTGTGTGTGTGTGTGTGTGTGTGTGGCTGTGTTTGTGTTGCGTGAAGTGGAACGGGCAGCAGGGCTTGTGAGTGGCGCGAGGCACATGGCCAAGTGATTGAAGTGATAAAGGTAGAGGAGGATAGGAGGGACGGGAATAGATCCAGTGATGAACGACCAGGGAGAGGCAGCAGATGTAATGAAGTGTGTTAGGCTGGTGTGTTTCAGCTTTTTACTCTCTTTGATACATTCGGCACTTTGGTATGTTTGTTGTATATCTGCTCTGATGCATCACAGACGTCCCATTATTGTCACTGAAAGCCCAAATGATGGAAAGCTAAACTAACCATGGATGGATTTCTCTTTCTCATTTGTTTGTCATTGCACAGCTCAGCCATGTGAGGGCACACTCACACTTATGATGTGATGCATGTTAGCGGCTCGATCCCTACGCTGTGTCTCAGCTCTATCAAATGGTGGAGGGATACCAGGGTGAGCGGCTGAAGACGGTGAGCCTGGGGAGAGCTGGATCTACATTCAAACTCTGCAGTTTCAGCAGCAGAGGAGGCAGGTTTGACATAAATATGAAATCACCCATAAATACTCGTATTATTCCGAGCTGCCTCTCAGCCTGTGTGTTGCATATGAAGGAGAGGCCCTGTATAAAAAGATGAGTCCACACTTACACAGAGAAATATGATATTTCACAAGGGAAAGGTTAAGAGCGTGCAAGCCAACTCGCTCACCAGACACAGTGCAGGATTAACACTATGGTGTCTGAGTGTGTGTGTGCGTGTGTGTGTGTGAGGGAGAGAAGGAGGGTAACAGGTGTTAATCAGAGAGGGAGCCCTGGCTGTAGAGGAGAGGGTTTTTCTGTGGAGGGGCACCAGAGGAATAAGCAATTACATCATCTTTCCTTCAATAATGTGCCATGCAGTCGGTGTTTAGAAGTGTGTGTGTGTGTGTGTGTGTGTGTGTGTGTGAGAAATGCATTTACAGGGCTTGAGAGGAAAAGCTGTCAAAGGTGAGATTCTATAATGACAAAAAAAACACAGACGCACTGCACAAATGGCACCTGAAAGAGCCGTCAGTCTATAACAATGTATTAAATTAAGGTTCCCATTCATTTTGTGTTCCATTAGTTGTTCCATTTTGTTCCATGGCAACCGTAATTGGCCCATGCGGTGCTATCTCCGCTCTGTGTTCTCCGATTAGTGGATCTCCACGTCAGAGTCTTTTTTTTCCCACATCAGATAAAATGGCAGCGACCTCCTTTTTTTTCTTCCTCTATGTTTTCTTGTACCAGCGCCAGCTCTCTTCCTGTTCCCGTCCCACAGAGTTCCCCTGGTTTTGCGCCCTCCCTTTCCTCTCCAACTTTTGCTGTCTCCTCTGCCTCACCCTCTCTACCTCCCCTCTCTGTCTCCCCCTCTCTACGACCTGCTGAACCAGCACACACCGGCCTGTCTGTCAAATCGATGGAACAGGTGCTCCAGCTACGACCTCACTTCCCCCACTTTTCCCCCTCTGCAGCCCTAAGGCATATGCACACACACACACACACACACACACACATGCACACATAGAAAAACACTCTCCTACATGTTCTCCCAAGTTGCTTTGGAGCTTTAGGTGAAACTCAAGTGATTTTGCTCGGCTGTTACTGCAAACTTCATGCTAACAGATACTGACTTACTGACCCGTGACTGTCGGTGGTGCCACACACACACACACACACACACACACACACACACACTCAGACATGTAGAGAGCGTGCACACATGGGAAAACTCTTCTACATGTTCTCCCAGGTTGCTTTAAAGCTTGAGTTGAAACATGGGCAATTTTGCTTGGCTGATACATACTGTAAACTACATTCTGACAGATACTGACTCACTGACCTGTGACTCTCAGTATTGACACATTGACAACATACACACACAAACACACACACATGTTGAGAACGTGCACATGTAGGAAAAAACTCTCCTACATGTTCTCCCAAGTTGCTTTGGAAGCTTGAGGTTAAAGTCGGGCAATTTTGCTTGGCTGATACATACTGTCAACTACAGGCTGACGGATGCTGACTTACTGACATGTGACTGATTGGTGTCACACACACGCAGCACAGACACACATGTAGTGAGCATTCGCACAGGAAAACACTCTCCTACATGTTCTCCTAGGTTGCTTAGGAAGCTTGAGGTGAAACTTGGGCGATTTTGCTTGGCTGACACATACTGTAAACTACATTCTGTGTGCCGCACACACACACACACACACACACACACACACACACACACACACACAC
>NW_024631101.1:0-398 GCF_008729295.1 Plectropomus leopardus
TTGTATGTGGCCGTCTTACTGTCTCTGCTGTCTCTGTGTCCGTCTGTGCTGTCCCTCAGCTCACCTGTTGGCAGCCGTCACTTCCTGCCTGTCGCTGCAGCCCTCCTCCTCCTCCTCCTCCTCCTCCTCCTCGCTCTCCATCCCCTTCACTCACACAGATACAAAAGAGGCTCTTCTAATGTAATTGTCTCACTAATTATGCATTTAATTCAGTTATAAGGAGCTAACAGCTCCTCAGCGGCAGCTCTCGCTGCTAAAAGGCAATTCATCCCTGAGATTGAGAAATCTAATTAAGAGGAAATGCTTAGCAGAGAAATCCTTTCTGAGGATAATCCTGTTTGCTGGCATTAACATCCCAGCTGTGGCTGCTGTGTGTGTGTGTGTGTGTGTGTGTGTGT
>NW_024631101.1:425-1124 GCF_008729295.1 Plectropomus leopardus
TAATTATTAATCAGGGATTATTTAATGATTTTAATTCATAATTATCAGTGAGAGATTTTTTTATTTTACTGGACAGATAGTTGTCTGTTTGGTCCCTGTGGTCTGAGTCGCCTCTTCCAGGTTATTTTGGGTACACGAATTCCCCTTTAGCTCTGTCAGCTGATTTAGTTGCCTGAGGTTGTTAGGTGGTGAAACCAATGTTTCCTGTGCGATGAAAGTTTATTTTGAAAGGACAGTGTAACTGAGAAAATCTTTGCATCTAAAACTGACTCTAGAGGGGAAACCAGAGCGTCATAGTTTGACGTGTAGGGCTGCTCATCAGGCTGCTGTTTGACTAGTTAAGAAGGCGAACGCATTGTATGTGGCCGTCTTACTGTCTCTGCTGTCTCTGTGTCCGTCTGTGCTGTCCCTCAGCTCACCTGTTGGCAGCCGTCACTTCCTGCCTGTCGCTGCAGCCCTCCTCCTCCTCCTCCTCCTCCTCCTCCTCGCTCTCCATCCCCTTCACTCACACAGATACAAAAGAGGCTCTTCTAATGTAATTGTCTCACTAATTATGCATTTAATTCAGTTATAAGGAGCTAACAGCTCCTCAGCGGCAGCTCTCGCTGCTAAAAGGCAATTCATCCCTGAGATTGAGAAATCTAATTAAGAGGAAATGCTTAGCAGAGAAATCCTTTCTGAGGATAATCCTGTTTGCTG
>NW_024631102.1:0-6035 GCF_008729295.1 Plectropomus leopardus
TTCTGACCATCTGTGTGTGTGTGTGTGTGTGTGTGTGTGTGTGTGTGCGTGTGCAGGTTTTTGATAGTTGAAAAACGTGTGTTTTGTGTTGTAGCTGCACACACGGAGCCTAAATATTTGTACATTCTCAGACGTTTTGCTGTGTTTATTCATGCGTGTGCCGAAGCACACATTAATAAACGTGGCTCCGCTGTGGTTTCTGTGTGCTTCCTGCATTTTGCTGAGTGTTTCTTAACGAGCTCTGGGTATTAACCCAGTCTGGATTTTCTTTATTAAACCGACTCTTTAAGATGTTTTGTTCCTTTTAGCTTAAACTGCAAATGCACGGGCTATTACTGAAACACACATTAACATATTTCCTGTCAAACTGTGTCGGTAGCTTTACATTATCTCATTTATGGGACGTTTTCTAAGCCTTTGTTTGTACACTTATCACTGGAAGTAAGAAAAAATATATGCAGACCAACAATAGAGAAATATGTACGCTCTGCAGAAACCTCTGTGCTCATCATGGCGCCGCTCTCTGAGTCCTTACAGGAAAATGGCGACATGCGGGGACGTTTGTTTGCTTGTTTAAGGATCTTTTGAAAGATTAATTGAATAATTAAACAACAAGAAACCCTGACATGATACACATGAAACATACAAATGTAATGCTTTTGTGGTTTACAGAAATGTACGATGCCAACATTCTCTTGAGGCAACTAGGCTTGAAAAAATGGTTAAAGTTAACCCTTTCGAACCAGAGGACACTGGCTTGGTTTCTTTCACAAACGTGAGAAGAATTAGCAAGAAATAAAAAAAATTAGCTGAAAATGGTTATAAAAGAAAAGAAAAAGAAAGTCAAAGAAAAAAAGGAAATGACCTGGAAAAAAGCGCTTAAAAATGATAATAATTCTGTGAAATATTTTTTAAATATGTAATTATGATCATTAAAACTTAAAACTTTGTTTTTCCTTTGCTTTTTTCTCTTTTCCCCACACATTTTTGAATATCTTTTTAAGAAATAAATTTCTAAACTTACTAATTTCTTGCAATTTGCTACACATTTCTTTCCAAGTTGCTATTTCCCTTTTTTTCCACGTTTCTGTGAGAAATCACACCAATTTGCAGAGCTGAGGATTGTCAGCAGCAGAGTTACTCTGTGTGTGTGTGTGTGTGTGTGTGTGTGTGTGTGTGTCTTCTCTATAGTTTGGACATGTTTTGGCTGATGGATGACGTGCTGTGGGGCTGCAGCGTTGGTGCAGAGGTGAGGTCAGAGTTTCCTGTTCACTTGTGTCAATATGATCTGAATGTGATGCACACAAGTGTGTGTGTGTGTGTGTGTGTGTGTTTAATATGATGTGTGCATCAGGGGGTTTGCTTGTATCTTGCAATGTGTGTGTGTGTGTGTGTGTGTGTGTGTGTGTGTGTGTGTTTTAGCCCTGCAGCTATACTCACCTGTCAGTCAGCACAGCGCAGCTCCAGTCAGCTCACGCCGCTCGCTCTGATCGTCCTCGATGCCGTCGACTCGGAGCTCAGAGTCGACTCACATTTATTCATCTTTTTAACAAACACACAAAGAACCTCACAAAGAACAAACACACCGATGCACATTTTGTTTATGCAAAGTTTTTTTTATAACAGTTTTGTGTCTTTGAGGACCTTCAATGAACGTAGAGGAGCTTTTCGCAGCTAACGAGCTCGATACTGCGACACACCAACACAGAGCAAAAAGGAGGATATTGTTTTTATTTCCTGAGGACAAGCTTTAGTGTTTTTTTAGGGACACAACTTTTTATTTTTGAAGATCGGAATTAGGCGGAAGGTTTGAAATATGAAGTTAGTTTAACTCTTTGAAACGCTGCTTCTAGGCAGCAGGTAAACACTGGTGTGCAGATACTGCGAGCTCTCGTTGGTCTCGAGCATGTATGCATACGTGAACGCGGCTTCCGCGCTCTGAGCTACAGGCTACAACAAAGACATGATGCCAGTGATGTTTTTCAAAACAAATTGGCACGTCGGGCTTCAGGACACGTGGATTACTTTGAATGAGCAGTTTGGAGACATTTCTTGGTTTTATTAGGGTTTTTTTTTTAACGTTTGAATCCTGGTCACTATTTTCTTCAACTGTTTGGGAGTTTAATGTAATGCCTTTTCCTCATGAACCTCCAATAGTGTTTTCTCAAATATAAAACTTCACTCGACTTTCCATCCGCACGAGGGGGAGTAGATAATGACTGAATTTTCGTCTTTTGAGGAACCATTCCTTTAAGCTCTCCATTTTACATCCAAAATGTTTTGCACCGTGGAATTTAATGTGAGGTTACTTCCCCCCCGTTTTAAACTACAGATGCCAAATCAACCAAAATAATCTACAGCTTTCTGTACTGCAAAAATAATTAAATGATGTTAAAATGTTCGCTTCGAATAAATTTGTCTCTGTAGCTCAGTTTTCTGCATTCAAAGACTTTATCAGCGATCACTTTTCGATTCCTACACCCCTCATCTCATCTGAACTTTTAAAGGCTAATCTCCATACAGTTAGGCCGTGTGTGTGTGTGTGTGTGTGTGTGTCTTGTTTAAACTCCCGGACGTCCCCTCTGTGCTCACCTGTGCCCGAGGCTCCCCGTGCTCCAGGTTTCGATAACTTCTAATGAAAAGTGAGGGCTGTTGTCAGGCCTGATCAGGCAGAGAGGGGGGAGACGGCTGAGGAGCGGGGGGATGGAGGGGGTGAGGCGAAGAGTTTGGATCGGAGGGTCGGGACGAGACAAAAGTACTTTGGTTCTCATTGATCCACTTCTTCAACTGTGTGTTTGAGAGTCTCAAAAGGACAGACGAGCGCACAGCGATATAATCAGGTGAAAACGTCAGGCCTCATGCAGGAAGCAAAATACCAACAAATGTATTATTTTAGTGCATAATAAAAATGTATTCTTAATTTAGTGCCCGTTGATTTCTGTTTTTTAACAGGTTTTCGGATTTTTGCCTCATGCAGCTACACTCTCTTACATTTCTGTTGTATTTTTAATTAATTTTTTGTAAAAAAAAAAAAAAAAAAAATCAAATCAAATAAAATCAAAATGCAAACGTTCTTAACCATCCAAATCTGCTCTTACGAGGTGTGCTGCATGTCAGGAGCAGTGGTAGGAAACACCCAAAAATCCCAATAACATCCTGAAATTCTAGAAGCATTTTAAAATCCTGGAAATGTCCTAGAAACCCTTGAAATGCTCCAAAATTTTGAGAAACATCCTAAAATCTGAGAAATGCCCCAGAATTTAGGAAACATCCTACAATCCTATAAACATCCTAGAATCCTAAAAATGTCCTAAAAAACTAATAACGCCCTGAAATCCTAAAAATATCTTAAATTCCCTTAAATATGTGCTGAAATCCTAGAAATGTGCCAAAGTCTTAGAAAAGTCCCAAAATTTGAGAGATATCCTAAAATCCTGTGCATCCTAGAAAATCCTAAAATGTCTTGAAATCCTAAAAATGTCCTAAAATCCTAATGATGTCTTGAACTCCTTGAAATGTCCCAAAGTTAGAGAAATGTTTTTAAAACCCAAGAAAGATTCAAGAATCCTGAAAAATGTCCTAAAATCAGAGGTTTATTCTTTTTATCCAACTTTCATCCTTCAAAGGGACCAGCTCCTGGATGCGCGCACACACACACACACACACGCACACACACACACACACACACACACACACACACACAGAGAGAGAGAGATTTGGTGTAATACTTCGTCACCGAGGCAACCAGACAGCACCAAGCCAAATAACAGTCTGGATACATAAACCATCCCGCCCAATAGGAGGTGGCCTGCAGGCGGAGGGGTGCTGTGGAGGGACTTTGGCTGCTCCGTCTCTGTCAAACTTTCTTTGGTCTTTTTTTTTCTTTTTTGTCTGTTTTTGTTGCTGCTGTCCACTTCAGGGACGGCTCAGTCTCCTCGCTTTACAAAACAGCTTTAAAGACAGAAGCTCACAGCCGAGAGGGGAATTCATTTTCAAGCACAGTTCAAGAGCATCTCTGTCTTTTTGTTTTTGTTTTTAAAGGTCGGGCTTGTGTCTGATTGGAGGAGCTGCGATGTGGAGGATGTGTGTGAGGAAAGGGCCGAGATACTAAAGGAAAACAGGAGTATTTCCAGTGCGGAAAGCTCCTATTTTCTGAGCTATTTCTCACAGTGAGACATCTTTGAGTCTCACATCGGAGCGTGTGGAGGCATGTGAGGACAGAGGAGTGACCCGGAGTCCTCTCAGTGGAGGGAAATAAATGTCCCAGCAGCTGAGAGATGAGCCTTTTAAACACAGTGCGAACTCTGTGTTGTGTGTCGGTGTCCTCTGGATGTCATGTCTCCATCGTGGCTCAGATGTCCACTGGAAGTGTCTCAGATAGGGGTCCACCAGTATTGGTCTTTCAGGGCCCATGCAGATTATCAGTAGTTAATGAGATTGATAACTGATGTATGAAACCGAAATTAATTTACAATAAAAATGAAAATCTTTCTGTCAATATTTAGCATTAAAAAAACAAACTCCAAAAAAACTTTGTTTAAATGTCTTCAGCAAATGTTTCATCAAAACTGAGACTTTCAAAATCATACACAGCAAGTTCCCAGGAACTTTTTTATAGTAGTGAAAATCTAAATAAAAAATGAATGAATAAAAAAGCTCCCTGAGATTTTACAAAGTAAAAGTTCCTTCCATGCTGACACTTTCTTTGCACTTTTTAATTCATTTATTTCGTTAGCGCTCATTAAAATAAAACGCAGATACAGATAACGTGTAAAATGCCAAATATTGGCCCCGATAATCGCAGTGTTTTCTTTCTGTTTAAAGAAAAATCCATATTCATATGATAACATCCTGAGAACTGTATTATAACCGAAAATGCTGTAGCCTGCATGCCAGGCCAGTAGATGGCGGTGTTACTTTGAAATGACACAGCGTAGAAGACGTGCCTGCGCATGAAGCCGTTCTTCTAAACAAAACAGGAAGACGATGGCGAACGCACGAGAAGCGACAGCATTAATAATCTCAGCAGAGTCAGCCGCACAAACAGCTCGATAAAGCGCCATAGTTGTTGTTGTCCTTCTGCTCGCACATGGCTGTTTGTCTGAAACGTGATGCGTGAAGTGACGTCACCACCCTCACAGGATCGTCGCCACTTTCCATGGCGACAGAAGGGGTGGCATTTTCAAAGTATTACACTCTGGAACCCGGTTTCAAAAGTTTTTGCGTTGCTTTGATTTTTTTAAAATATAATAATATGTTTTAAAATGTCATTATATTTTCATTCTTTATTTAAATTCCTTATAACATTATTTATTAGATAGTATTATAACAGCAGTTTATTTAACTTTATTATCTGACAGTAGCTACTTACTTATTTTAGTAGTTCACATTAGTTTAAAGGACATCTGAAAATATTGTCATATATATAGCATATCGTGATATAGCCTTAAAATATCGCGATATTATTTTAAAGCCATATCACCCAGTCCCACCGGTAAACGGCCTCTAAGTCGTCTCGTCACAGACATTTTATCTGAGGAGAGTCTGCAGTCGTGCTCGCTGCTCTGTGAGGCTGCACTTTTATACAAGACTAAATTCTCAAGAGATCACGAAATGAATGGCGGCAAGATTTAAAATGCAAAGCAACTGTGGGTTTTTTTGGAGAGAGAAGAGTTTCTTATGCTTTGCTCACTGGTGCTCCTTGATGTTGCACTGGTTCGGCTCATGTTGCAGCAGCTCAGTTTCTGCTCTCGGCCCGCCAGATTCATGGACACTGAAGCGTGTGTGTGTGTGTGTGTGTGTGTGTGTGTGTGTGTGTGTGTGTGTGTTTTCATGTGGGACACTGTACGTGATGGTCGGTCTGACTCTGAGCCACGAGTTGAAAACCACAGAACTCCTGCAATCCCCGTTTTCTCCTCCCAACCCTCCCTCCTGAAAAAACAAATTTTAAATATTTAAATATTTTTAGGTCTGGTCATGTCTCTGTGCAAGTGATTATTTTTGTTTTATTAATTTTTTTTATTGACTATTTATTT
>NW_024631103.1:0-3230 GCF_008729295.1 Plectropomus leopardus
ATGCTCCACTAATGCAGAGACACGCTCCACTAAGACAGAGACACGCTCCACCTGTGCAGAGACATGGTCCATCTGTGCAGGGACATGCTCCATCTGTGCAGAGACATGCTCCATCTATGCAGAGACATGCTCCACTAATGCAGAGACACGCTCCACTTGTGCAGAGACACGCTCCATCTGTGCAGGGACACGCTCCATCTGTCCAGAGACATGCTCCACTAATGCAGAGACATGTTCCACATGTGCAGAGACATGCTCCACCTGTGCAAACACATGCTCCACTCATGCAAGGCAAGAATACTTAATAACCTAATGTGAATTAACTTAAATACAAAAACATTTAATCTCATCATGCTCATACTGACAGATTTGATTTCTGTGTTTCAAAACAATCTAAGTATTTTGCTTTTGTCGTAGTGAAGTTATTTAAGTTGTTTCTGCAGTTTGTACAGTAAAAATAATTTAAGTTCAGTTTAACTGTTTGATGCATTCTGATTACTTCATTACTGTCTGATTTGGAGCCAAACAAACCCGCCGTGGCCAGCACCGGCTCTGAGGTCATCAACACACACACACACACACACACACACACACACGCACATGCACACACGCACACACGCGCACTGTGACACAAACACACACGCGTGCGTACACACACAAGCGCACACACACTGTGACACAAACACACACACACACGAACATACGCACACATACACCACACACACACGCACACACACTGTGACACAAACACACACACACACACACACACGCACACACGCACACACACACACACACGGCAACCCTGTTTGAATTAACAAGTTGTTGGCAAACAGGCTGCAGCGTCTCTGGGGCAGGTTGCCATGACAACTGTGCAGACAACCCATCATCACCGGTTAACATGCAACAGAGAGAGTGTGAGTGTGTGTGTGTGTGTGTGTGTGTGTGTGTGTGTGTACCTCGCTCGCCCTGTGCTCTCTCTCCTCGATCACTTCTTGTTCCAGACGTTTACACTGCAGACAAACACAGTTATTGATCTGATTAGCTGATCACTGATGACATCATCAAAAATCATCAGTTTACATCATTCACAATGTGAGCGCGTTTCTTCTAAATATTATGGCAACAAAGCGACACTTTAAATAACCAACTTTGATGAAAAAACACTGAATACATTCAGTAGAAATAGTGAGCAGAGATAATGGTGACAGAATGTGCAGAGCAGCGATGAGTAACAAAAAATACTTCATGTCTGCTGGAAAAGGATTTATATTTATGGAAAACCTGAATAACACCACGCTGATGTCACTGCATTTAAAAAATGACTTCAGCGCATGATTAAGCACATGCTGCTTAACCCATAAACTCCTGATCACCATCAGTTTTCTTGTCTCACACACACACACACACACACACACACACACACACAGTCTCTCTCAAACACACACACACACTAAATGGGCTGTGTTTTATTTTTCATATGGCGTTCACACGTTTATCATCTCTCATTCATTATTCTGTGTTTGAACTCTTGATGTATTTTTTATTTTTAACCCTTTGAAAACTGCACCAGCATCACTTTTCTTGCATTCAGACACTTTCAGACGCCTTCACAGTTTCTTTTGAAACTTTGTGAAAAAGAAAATATGCAGATTGACAAGAAATTTGTAGATTTGAGGAAAAATGACTGTATTCGTAATAATCAAAATAATTTCTTTTTAATTATCTTACAAAATTATTATTATTTTTAGCACTTTTTCCCCAGGTCATTACCTTGATTGTTTGTTTGTGTACTTTTCTGTTTATTGTTAAAGTTTATTTGTTTGTTTTTTCTTTCTCATTTCAGGTACTTTTCTGAAACATTTACTTTTTCTTTTGTAGATTTTTGGGTCACTTTCTCTGAACTCTGTTTTTTTAAAATATGTGTGACAGAAATCCAGGCAGTTTGCTCGGGTTTCATACAGTTAATTTGGGTGAGAGCTAATCTGCCCGGCGACAGGTGACATCGAGCGGTGTGTGTGTGTGTGTGTGTGTGTGTGTGTGTGTGTGTGTGTGTGTTGTGTGTGTGTGTGTGTGTGTGTGTGGGGTTTGTGTGTGGGGTGTGTGTGTGTGCTTGTTGTGTGTGTGTGTGTGTGTGTGTGTGTGTGTGTGGTCCAGGTGAGCTGTAATAACCTGTAATGACTGGATATTAAAAAGCAGCAGCTGTCAGATCAGACGCCTCCCCCACTTTCTAATATTTCCCAGAAGCCCCGGCTGCGGCGAGGAGATAATCCCTGAGAGATGAGGGGGGGATCCTCCAGCGTGGAGTGCTCTCTCTCCTCTTCTTCTCCTTCGAGGATTACAGCGGCATTTGAAACATATTTCAGCGCGAGGCGGTGGCAGAGCAGGGGCGGGATTAAGGTGTTACCGTGGAGGGGTGGTGTTAACGCAGAGGGGCGGGAGTTAAAAGATGGCGGAGCGCCGATATTGGCGGGGGTTAACGGCAGCAGACGGGCTGATACTGAAGTAATACGGAGACAGCGGCGAGTTTTGTGGGGTTAATGGAGGCGGGCGGGCTCTTACAACGGTAACGGAGAGGTGGAGGTGCTCATGGGGGGTACCACCTCATATATACAAGTCACTACCAGTCACTATTAGTCACTACGAGTCACTATGAATCACTATCAGTAACCATTATTCACGGAGTCACTATGAGTCACTGTGAGTCACTTCCAGTCACCACCTCGAGTGGGGCGGCTGTAGCTCAGACGTAGAGCGGGTCGTTCTCTATTCGGAAGGTCAGCGGTTCGATCACCGGCTCCTCCGGGCAACATGACGACGTATCGTTGTGCAAGATACCGAACCCCGAATTGCTCCCCACCCGTGTCATCGGAGTGTGGGTGTGTGTGAACGATGACAGAGCAGCAGGTGACACCTTGTATAGTAGCCTCGGCCACTAGTGTGTGAATGGGTGAATGTGACAATGTAGCGTGAAAGTGCTCTGAGTGGTCAATAAGACTGGAAAAGCGCTATACAAGTACAGTCCATTTACAATTTCCCTACGAGTCACGATGAGTCACCACAGGTCATCAATAAAGCCGACTATATAAAGTGCTCAGTGAGAAATATGAACGTTTTTTTGATGTTTCTATCCAGAGAAACTGCAGCTGCTGTTTACATCATGGCTGACACCTCACTGATACGTGTGTGTGTGAATATTTGTTGTTGTTGTTTTCTTTTGTTTTGTTATATAT
>NW_024631104.1:0-3918 GCF_008729295.1 Plectropomus leopardus
TAGTAGATTTTATTATTATCATTATTATTAGTAGTAGTATAATTTTATTATTTTAAAAAGAACACTAAAAATGTCCAGAAAACTGTAATATTAATTATCATAATTATATATTTATATTTACAAATAACAACAACAATAAGTTATTTTTTAAGCACCTTTTGATGTAATTTTCTTGTTTTGATTTTTTTGTGGTAATTTTCAGGTAACTTTTCTATGACTTTTTACTAGTTTCTTGCTCATTTTTAGATCATTGCCTTCTTTCCATGGTTTAAAACAAAATCAAGCCAGTTTGCACAGGTTTCAAAGGGTTAACAAGTTAGAGCAGCTATTTGTCAGCTGTCTAGAGAAACGCTGGCTTGCCAATTTTTGCCATGTGACGTGCTCGGCCTTTAGAGTCGACTGTGAAGATGGAGTTTTGATAATTTTATTGACATTATATCACCTATTATAGCAGTTTACATTTCTCTGTCTGTCACAGACACTCAACCTTTCCTGTTTCTGTTTCAAAATAAAAGCCCTCTCTCTGCAGAATCCCCTTAGTTGTTGACACAATGCTTTTATTGTGAAATATTTGCAGCACCGTGTTGTTGACAATGCAGGAGCTGCACGGCGTCATTAATGAGTGGAACGTGCAAATTATTGTGGAAATACAAGATTTCTAACAGAAGGCAGCAACAACCCTCTGTGTGTGTGTGTGTGTGTGTGTGTGTGTGTGTGTGTGTGTGTGTGTGTCTTACAGTGGTGCTGTTAAACGGCATGTCGGTCGCCAGGCTCTTGTACGGCATCTCGATGACATTGAAAGTGGCCGTCGACCGAACCACGTATGAACGATTCTGATTCTCAATCTGCAAAGAAAGAAAAACAAACATCACGACTTCCAAACACAAACCGGACGAGAAAAACGAGAAAAACAAAACAGTTTTTGACGTTTGAACGACGTCTGTTTGTCTTCTTCTGTGGTTACCCTGAGGAAGTTGTTGACTGCCAGTCTGGAGTAGATGAAGAGGATGGCGTTCTTCCTCCTCTCCAGACGACCGACCTGACACCTCAGCCGCAGACACTCCGCTGTGTTGCAGTCCTACACACACACACACACACACACACACACACACACACACACACACAGTCAGTTATGTTCATGTAGAAAATAATCGTAGATGTTCCTTCCTCAGATGTCATAGATGATAGATAGACGTTTACCAAAATAAATGTCATGTATGAAATCCGAAAGTGTGTGTGCGTGTGTGTGCGTGTGTGTGTGTGTGTTACCAGTGTCTGCACGTCGTCCTGTGGTTCTCTTGACTCCAGGTCTCTCTTGCGGACTTGATGTCGGTTCCGTCCCTCCGAATCTCGTTCCCTGGTTGGAGTCCCGGTGGTGTTCTTCCCCGAGGACACAGGGTTCTAATAACACACACACACACACACACACACACACACACACACACTAAAATTATTGCCATTATTAATGACTAAATCCTCTCCTGCTCTGTTAAATGCGACTCATTCTGGGTAATAAATAAAGTTTGAATGTTTTGGATATCATCTTTCAGATTATGAGGCCAAAAAAGTTTCTCATGTAGAGACATACTCACAATCTTCTAGGATGCTTCGAGGATTTAAAGATGTTTGATTCTGGAACATTTTAAGGATTTTAGGAATTACTGTAGAATTTTAGGACATGAGTGTCTGTGTCCACTGGCTCTATTTTGCTGCTGTTTTATGTCTCTGACACCTTCTGGACACTAAAAGGACAAAAGCTATTCACAGCGTCAATCGCTTTGGAAACTATTTATAATTGTCATTTTGTAATTGATGTTTTTTGCATTGAATCATGTTTCTGTTTCTGTTTTGTGTCTGGAAAAAAAAGAAAAAGGTGCCGATGAGAGTGAAGAAATTCAGAGAAGCAGGTGATCACATGACTCACCGGGGATTTTAATCCAGTCTGTGATGATTCACTCTGTGTGTGTGTGTGTGTGTGTGTGTGTGTGTGTGTGTGTGTCTCACCGAGACGTTGAGCGGGTTGATCTCCACGTCTGTGGTGCAGTTGATGGGTCCGTCTGTATCGAAGCTGGTGATGTAGAGCAGCGAGCCGTTCTTGTAGTGATACGGCCAGTCGACGTCCAGCGAGGCCTTACTGATGGTGCTGGGGCCGCTGTTCAGGAGCTGAGAGACGATTACCTCGTTACTGATCACCTCGTTACTGATCATCTCGTTACTGATCACCTCGTTATTCCCTCCTCTTTACAACACATTCACACTGAGCGGGAAACAAAGGCAGCAGCTGCACACAGAAAACTTCTTCATTTAGAGGAAAAAACACTAAAAAACACCAAAAAGATGCAACTGAATTTAAATATGAGTCACACTTTCAAGTAAAAGTAGAAAATTATCAGCATCAAAATATCCTTCAAGTACCAAAAGTAAAGTTACTATTTCTGCAGAATCATGTATTTTATATTACTGATGCATTAATGAGTTGATCGGTTAAATTTTGCAGCTCATGCAGCAGAAAATGGAAATACTCCAATTAAGTTCCTCAAAGTTAAACTGAAGAACAGCACTTGAGTAAATGTACTTTAAACAGCTATTATCTAATACATACTGTATGTATCTATGTGTACAGTGTGTGCACATGTGTGTTTTTGTACCTCGTAGACGTGAACTATCTGCGGCCCGATGTCGTCTCCGACCACCGGAGGATCTTTAGGTTTCCAGTTGGCGATGGGAAGAAGCACCTGACCTGGAGACGACGTCCTGGTGACACACACACACACACACACACACACACACACACACACATTATATGTCTCTAATGTATCTATATGAATATAGATTGTAGCGGCTTTCAGGAATAACGATAATTTCGTTATCCAAAAGGCAAATTCATACCATCAGTTATTACAATGAAGCAGATAAAAGATACACATACACATTATCTGAGTGTGTGTATGTGTGTGTGTGTGTGTGTGTGTGTTACCCTCTGATGGAGACTTTAGCGAGGACAGCCAGTTTGGTGACGCTGGAGACTCGAGGACTCTTGCTGTCAAACTGGTTGGAGCTGAAACGCAGACAGAAAACATCCTTCATCATTTAATGCACGTGATTAAAATAACAACAACAACATACATAAAATGTTCATAGAACAGAATACAATCGAATAGAATACAATAGAATACAATACATTAGAACAGAATAGAAAATCTGTCATGTTGATTTGAAAAATCTAGGAAACTGATTGCCTTGAAAACTGTAACAAATATGATTATTAGTCTTAATTTATGTTTACTATGTACCTAATTGTTAAGTTTAAATGTAATTATATTCACTTCATTTTGTGAAGTTGTTGCAATTAAATAATGACAAGTTGAATTAAATCAATCTTTCTAAGTTTTAGCCTCTTCAGTAAACCAGTATTATATATTTCTTTTGTCTGCAGGATGGAAACGTATTAATAATATTTCAAATTCATTCAAACAGGTAACAACTATCATGTTCACTTTCTGCTATTTAAAATAAAACAGATTTCATGAAAATCGGCTCAGAATGAAGCGAGTCAGTCAATTTTGTAGTGAAATCTGCATCTCTGGAGAAACATGGTAATATGGCGCCCGCGTGGACGCATCACAGCGAGCACAGAGCAGCAGCCAATGAGGCGTCTGCGTGTCTGCTCCACTGGTGTCTGCTGCTGCTGAGGTAAAACCGTCCACAGGGAGGCGCCACAGCCTGTCAGCTGATCAGAGGACATCAATGTCTAATAATGTTTAATCACAAGTTGGATCATATTGAAAGGAGACGCTGGTCAGAGGACATCAAAGACAGACTTTATTACCTGACGATCTGCAGGTCAAACTTCACCGACGTGTCCTCCTCCGACAGCTGGTGGACGCTGAACCGCAGCTCTGCCAACACCTGACCAAT
>NW_024631105.1:0-5178 GCF_008729295.1 Plectropomus leopardus
GATATATATTGTGTATCATGATATAGCCTAAAAATATTGTGATATTACTTTTAAGCCATATTGCCCAGCTCTGTTTCAAAATAAAAGCTCAATGGGTTCCGCTTTGATTTATTTAATTATAACAATACTTTATTTAACTTTTACTTTATTTAAAATTCTAACAGTATTTTATTAAACTTTATTATACCCGTAGTTGATGTAACTTCATTTTATGGCAGTAGCTTCTTTATTTGTAACTGTAGTTCATTTAATAATTTTGTATTTTAGTAGTTTAGCGGAGAGTTCAAAATATCGAGATATATATTGTGTATTGCGATGAAACCTAAAAATATCGTTTTTGGAGAACTTCCACATTAGCACAACTTAACACGCTAACTCTAGAGGCATTAATTATACGCTATGAAAAAAGCAAAAATAGCAGCCGCGACGAACTCCTTTGTCTTTAAAACTTTCTGCCACTGTTGTTGTGGAAGTTTATCAGACTGCTGTTGACTTCACCTTTTGCCATTTTTAACGTTTTTAGAAACTGACAGAGACGCAGAGTTCGTCTAAACCGGCGAATCACCTCGACGTCACACGTGATAACTGAGAACGACCGTTTTATCCTGCGGTTGTTTTCACCTTTCAGGAACATCTCAGCTTCGATTATTAAACCGCTCGTCTTTCACGCTTAACACCTGCGATATTAGCACCTCAGCTCATCCAAATGGCAGGGAAACACACCTGGTGTGCACAAACAACACACACACACACACACACACACACACACACACACACACACACACGGTGCTGAAGCGTTGTTGTTGTTTTGTTAAATCTCTTCCAGCAACAACGCCGAGAGCGCGAGATGAGGAAGCAGCAGGAGCGAGAGCAGAGGAGGAGGTACGAAGAGATGGAGCAGCTCCGCCGAGAGGAGGAGAGGAGGCACGCAGAGAGGGAGCAGGTGGGAACACACCTGACACACACCTGACACACGTCACATCACAGGTGTCGTCCAGAGGGGCGGGGCTTAGCTCCACTCAGAAAAACTCTTTGCTCGGCTCACGATGTCGCCTCTCGTCCTCCTTCATTTTTCCTCTGTCTCTCCTTGTTTGATCCAGAATATGATGTTTAGTGCGACTTTATTCACCACATAACATGAATAATTCAATCTGAGGAGTTACAAAATGATTCAAAAAAGCTGAAAATGAAATTCTGTCACTTGAAAATTTATATATATTTTTGAACTTTTTCTAGCTTAGTTCATCTCGAGCATATAGACCGAAAAAAATTGCCCCAAAAAATCCAAACAAACAAAAACATACAACCAACACAAAAAAATACAAAGCAAACAAAGACACAAGAAAATTACCTGAAAATTTTCAACCAAGAAATAAAACAACCCAAGAGAGTAAAACAAAAAGAAAAACAAATCAAGTACACAAACACAGATAAAAAATGCATGAAACACTAAAATAAGAGTACTCATTTAAACCTGAAACTGAGGAAATGACACCACAAGGAAACACCAGAGGCACGATAAAAAAAGATTTAAAAATAAATAATAATAATAATAAATGAACATTTAAAAAGAATCTCAAAAAAAGACATTTTTGGAGGAAGGAAAAAAAACAGATTTTGTTTGCTGTTTGCTGGTCAGCGAATGTTTTACCACAGATTACACGGTGCAGTTATTTTACACCACCTCCTAAAATACTAATAAGTATTAGATAAAATGTAAATGAAACATGTGCTTAACACTTATAGGTTCATAAGACACCAAAACTGCTGTTGCTGCAGTCAAATAATTCATCACATTTCATGTCATTAAAAGGATAAAAAAATGTACAGCTCGGTTGTAAACAAGAAATTCTGCCTTCTTTCTCGAGCTTGAACAACAAAATATAACAAGAAGCGCGACTCAAATCATCCAACCAAAGAAAATCTGCACAAATTGATGACATTTTAGTAAAAGAAGTCATCATAAACAGAAAAACAAAGCAAAAAATCATTCTCAATGTGGCCCACATCGCACAACAGACAGAATCCATCATCTCATATTACATTATAACAGAGGAGACTTGCATGACTGACAGTTAACTTTTCTTACAGTTCAACACTTTTAAGGCACTACTTTTCCAGGCGTAGATTTCTGCCTCCTGCACAGCTGATTTCATGCTGATGTCTCGTTGCTCGGCTAATTACGGCCCCCTGCTGCTCCTCTCTCTTTATCTCCCCCCGTCTATTTCTGACTAAATCCCTGCTTTCACACCTCTTCAATAAATCTACTTTGCTCTGTCCTCCGTCTCTTGATTTCCTGCTCTGCTGATGTCACTGGTTGCCTGGGCTCCCGTTTGCTTCTGGCCTGCCTCGGTGCGTTCTGATTGGCTGTGTCTCTTGCTGCTGCCGGGGTTGCTGGTTGGTTAGGAGTACATCCGTAGGCAGCTGGAGGAGGAGCAGAGGCAGCTGGAGATCCTGCAGCAGCAGCTCCTGCAGGAGCAGGCCTTACTGCTGGTAAACATCTCACACACACACACACACACACACACACACACACACACATGCAATGATTAAATCATGGGACAGGTCTGCAGAACAACTTCTTGTTTTTGAGACAACAGTGACAAAAGTTTCCATGACAACAGCTCAAAGGCTGGTGACCATGGAAACAGCATGGGTACCAGGACTCGTGGAGGACGTGGCGAGCGTTTGTTTTGTGTTTGTTATTTACGCAAAGAATTCACAAAGGCGATCGATACTCGATCGATGCCGAGACAAGACAGAATCACACGTCATCTCCACAAAAAAAAAGTTAACAAACATCAGATCAATAAATTCTCAGAGCGGCGGGCGTGACAGTCGATATCTGACGGCGCTGAAATAAACACTTCACTCAGCTTCATTGTTCACGATGACGTTTTCATCCTTATTTCAATGACATGAAACCAGACAGCCTGTGTGCCGGGTGTTTAACCCTTTGAAATCTGGGTCGGCATCAGTCACTTTGTGCTGCATTCAAGGTACAAGGTAGATTTATTTGTCATTTTTTGTCAAATTTTAAAAAGCCTGTCCAAGAAAATATCATTAAAAGTATCCTAATTTAAATTTTTTATGAACTTTTTAGAGTTTTTTTTTTTTTTTTTGCTAATTTTCAGGTAATTTTCTTTCTTTTTTGTTTTTCTTGGTAAGTTTTGGGTCATTTTTTAAAAAATTATTTGCTCCTTGTTTTCTCTGCATGTTTTTTTTTTTTTAAAAAAGCCATCAAATTCACTTAGGTTTAAAAGAGTTAAAATCATGTCTGGCTGTCCTCTCTGAAAACACACACACAGGGGCTGCTGAACGTTCACACACAGCTCAGAAATGCCAGACCTCTGAACCTGACGAGGCGCTGCGAGAAACATGCAAAGACAAGTTTGGCATTTGTCAAGTTTGTCTCCACAATGAGAACTTGTGAAAACGTTTCATAACACGCATAAAGAAACCCGTGTCCTCAAGTAATTAATAAAGTGAATATTACCTGATATATGGGGTTAAACACAAATCTTTGTCTTTTATTTGTGATTGGACCGTTGTCATTTTTTTCCTGCTTTCCGTATGTCGAAGCCTCCTGTCAAACACAGTCTGCAGTTTTCTTTTACAGCAGAGGCCACGGATATTGTGTTTTCAGTTGTCTGTCCATCCCATTTTTATGAGGCGGTATCTCAAGAACAACTTCAGTGATTTTTTTTTCTTCAAATTTGGCACAAACGAACCCAACAATTAACTGATATGATTGTGATGGTCAAAGGTCACCTTGAATACTTCTCATATTCCTGTATGCGATATTTCTAGAACATTGTAAAAAAAATTTTTTTTTTTCAAATTTGGCACAAACGTCCACATGGACTCAAGAATGAGTAAAATTTGGTGGATAAAGGTCAAGGTCACCTTTAACTTTTTACTGTTGTTGTCTCATTCTCGTGTATGTGATATCCCCAAAACACCTTGAGTTTTTTTTTTCTTTAAATTTGGCACCAACATCCACTTTGTCAAGTATGACCTGATTAGAATTTTGAGGTTGAAAGGTCAAGGGCAAAGGTCATTGCGCCCTCATATGGCACATTCTTGTTAATATGGCATCTCAAGAACACCTCTTGAAATTTTCTTCAAATTTTGGCACATACGTCCTTGTCTGTCTCATTCCCTTGGGCTTGACATGGCAAGGAAAACTTGTGGGAAATTTCATTAAATTTGACACAAACATCCACTTGGACTCAACATTGATTTGATTATAATTAAGTGGTCAAAGGTCAAAAGTTACTGTGACCTTATATCTTGTTTCATCAAAGCGTAGCTCAAGAAGTCCTTGAGGGGATTTCCCCAAATTTGGCACAAACATCCACCTGAATGAACTGAAGAGAATTTGGTGGTTGAAGGTCAAAGTAACTGTTACCACACAAAACATATTTTGGCCATTATTTAAGAATTCATGCACTAATTATGACAAAAAAGCACACAAATGTCTTAAAGGATGAAATTATGAAATATGTTTCATGGACATGCACTCGCAGCTCATATTTCTCCGGGTGTTGACCTCTCTTCTGTGTTGTCTCTGCTGTGCAGGAGTACAAGAGGAAGCAGATCGAGGAGCAGCGGCAGGCGGAGCGGCTGCAGAGGCAGCTGCAGCAGGAGCGAGCGTACCTGGTGTCGCTGCAGCAGCAGCAGCAGGAGCCGCCGCGGCCGCCGCAGGACAAGAAGCAGCTGTACCACTACAAGGACCAGGCGCCCGGCAGCAACGACAAACCCGCCTGGGCTAAAGAGGTAACCTGCGTGACCTGAGACTCACACACTGGGACAAAAATAACAATTCATTACACTTTTTACTAAACAGAAACTTTGGCAATTTGATTCAGGAAACTTCTGTGGTAAAGAATCATTTTTCGTGATCCATGTATGGTAATGTGTCTGGTTTCAAGACACTTTTTTCTAAAACAATCAGTATTCACTTTTCAGGGATAGACAAACTGCACTGCAAAATTTAAGAAATACTTCAGATTTTTTGCTCATTTACAGTCAAAAATTTTTTTTTGCAGATTGTTATTTTTTCCATTTTTATTTTATTAAATGTTTTTATTAATTTGTTTTTACTTAAACAGTGTCATTAAATGTTTAACTCTTAACATATAAATATAAAACAAATCACTAAATATAATAATAAAT
>NW_024631106.1:0-7386 GCF_008729295.1 Plectropomus leopardus
TGTTTTGAGCTGTTTTTAGCAGTTTTTGGAAAATGTAATTTTTTGACATTTTCGCCATACTATAGCCTTGCTTTTTTTTTTTTGGTCATTTTTTCAACATGCCATATTATGGCTTTTTTAGCAATTTTTGCAGCTTTCTATGCTATGGCGTGTCTCAGCACGCACTTTTATGCAGTTTTGAGCTTTTTTTTAGCAGTTTTTGGGAAATGTCATTTCATGACTTGCTTTTTTTCAGTCTTATCCAATTTTGCTATTATAAGGGACCTAAAATCATTAAAAAAGGTGAAATTTTAGAAAGGTCATTTTTAACATTTCTGGTATGCCAAATTTTTGCATTATAAAACAAAATTTGTTTCAAGTGAATTTGTCCTGTACCGTGCAGGTATCCGAGAATCAATAAAGAGTCGCTGCTGCCAATCGCCAAAAACATGGGGATGAGTGGAGAGAACGGGGAGGCCTGGTACCCGCCGGGACACGGAGACGTCTACGCCAGCTTCTCCAACAGCGGCCTGCTGGACAAACTCATCGCTGAGGGGAAGGAGTACATCTTTGTGTCCAACATCGACAACCTGGGCGCCACCGTCGACCTCTTCATCCTAAACCACCTGATGAGCCAGCCGGCCGACAGACGCTGCGAGTTCATCATGGAGGTCACCGACAAAACCAGAGCGGACGTCAAGGTCAGCGCAGGTTTTCACGATGTCGGTGAGATCAGACGTCTTTCTGCTCAGCCTCTCAGTGCTCCCCGTCTCCTCCTCTCTGCAGGGCGGTACGCTGATCCAGTACGAGGATCACCTGAGGCTGCTGGAGATCGCGCAGGTGCCGAAGGCCCACGTGGACGAGTTCAAGTCCGTCACCAAGTTCAAGATCTTCAACACCAACAACCTCTGGATCTCTCTGCCCGCCATCAAGAGGCTGCACGAGAAAAACGCCATGGACCTGGAGATCATCGTCAACCCAAAGGTGACTGACGTTAAAGCTGCTTTTATGAATTTATGTTGCACGAGCCAACAAAAACTCACCTGATGCGGCCGTTTCCGACCTTAACCCCAACTCCCTAAACGTCTCTGCAGACGCTGGACGGCGGTTTGAACGTCATCCAGTTGGAGACGGCCGTGGGCGCTGCAATCAAGAGCTTCGATAACGCCATGGGTGTGAATGTCCCTCGCAGCCGCTTCCTGCCGGTGAAGACGTCGTCCGACCTGCTTCTGGTGATGTCCAACCTGTACAGCCTGGACGCCGGCTCGCTCACCATGAGCAAGAGGAGGGAGTTCCCCACCACGCCGCACGTCAAGCTGGGCAGCTCCTTCACCAAGGTGAGCGCCGACCGGACAACACGAGCAGGGACATTTCAACACCGCCGCGGTTTTTTGTCAGATGTGCTACACTATGATGTCTTTTCATGATTTTTGACAACATACTTTAGTATTTGTTTTTTTCCTGATTTTTGAAGACATACTACACTGTGACGAGGTTTTTACATGATTTCAGGCAACACGCTATATTGAGACGTTTTTACATAATTTCAAGCGACTCATTATACTGTTGTTTTTTATATATTTTAGACGAAATACAATACAACCTTTTTTTATAATTTTTGACACAATACTAGCCAATTACTTTATTTAATGATTTTTGACGTGTGTACTGTGATTTTTGTTTTTGATGACATAAAATACTGACTTTTTTCGTGATTTCAGGCAACATACTATACTATGACATAATTTGGGCGACATGGTGTACTATGACTTTTTTTTTTATTTTTGACAACAACACTGTGAGGTTTTGTTATTAATTGCGATGGCATAATACTTTGTCTTTTTCATGATTTTGGGCAACACAACACACTACGCTACGATGTTTCTGCAGGATTTTTCACAACATACAATAATAAAGTATTTAAAGGGTTTTTAGGATTTTAGGTCAATTCTAGGAATTAATTTATTAGACTTTAGGACATGAGGGTCTTAGCCAGGACCTCTGTCGGGGGTGCAGGGGATCGTTCACTGCCACTTTTTTATGAGCTCTATATTGGTGCTGTTTCATGCACTCTGACCCGTACGTATACTAAAAGTACAAAAACAGTCCCCAGTGTGAATCACTTTACCTTCACTGTGAATGTAAAATGGTTGGGGGGCCAGTTTTGGCCGCGGGCCGTGGGTCGAGCATCACTTTTCTCGGTGCTGCTGCAGTTTGGTGTTAAACAGCTGATCGGAACATTTTGTCTTCCGTGTTGTGGATCAAAAATCTGAGGACGAATTTCTTCATTCTGGTTTTTGCCGTTCAGGTTCAGGAGTTCCTGTCGAGGTTCGAGAACATCCCGGACATGTTGGAGCTGGACCACCTCACTGTGTCCGGAGACGTCACCTTCGGAAAGAACGTCTCTCTGAAGGTGAACATCTCCAGTCGCCTTTCATGCTTTTTATTTTTGACACGCTGACGAATGAGGAAGTTCACAATATGTCGAATCTGTTTTTAGAGACGTTTAGAGTCCATTAATGAGCATTAAAGCTGCAGTTGTTAAAATAACTTTTTCCATATTTGCCGTTAACAAACGGGACATAATCCGTGAAAAAAATAAATCATACTCCTCTGCCTACTTAATTTTCTCGTAGCGCCTCTGATGGCCGACTGTATGTGAACAAAACCGACCAATCAGACGCAGACGTCATTCATGTCGATCTCTGCGCGCGATCTGCAGCGCTGATCAAATATGAATCAAGATTCTGTCACCGCTTTGCCCCTTTCTCATCTCAAACGTCATCGGACACATAATTTAACACTCGTTCAGCGCTGATGTTATAAAGTGACCTGCAGTCTGCAAACGTTCGTATTTTACAGCTAAACACCGAAATACGTCTCTGCAAACATTCGAACAGAAAAATCCAGCGCAGTGACAGAATCCGACTCCTCTGCTCTGATCGGTTGTTTTTGCTGCGTCACAGTCTGATTTTAGCAAATCAGAGGCAGCAGAAAGAGGAGAAATCTTTTTTTTTGTTTTTACAGACGTTATTTTCCCAGCCGCAGCTTTGAGGCCTGAACACGAGAACGATACAGTAACTCATTTAAACTGCACATCACAACTGTAACCACAGTAAACATGATAAACGATATTTTTGGGATCACTGTCAGCGCGCTCTGAGCCACGACACTAACGGCCAATCACAGGCCTGAATTTGTGCTGAGTCACAATCTACAGAAGATTATTGATGCTCGTATTATTGTCATCGCTCTTTTTTTGATCATCGCTTTAATTACATACGATACATATTTGTCAGGTGATGACTTTATTTTAGGCTTCACATCTCCCTTTAACCCTTTGAAACCTTTCTTTCAAAAAAATGGCAAAAAAGGCAAAGAGCAACAAAATTTGAAAAAAATAAATAAATAAATTCAGTGAAAAGTTAATGAAAATTACTGGGAAAAAAAACAAAATGTTGCTAAGAAATAAATCTGCAACAATGTTAAATACATAATTATATATAATCATACATTTCTCACCACGTTGCTCGTAGCCTTTTTTCTCACGTTTTCGAGATAAATCGGCTCAAAGTTTTAAAAGCATGTTTACGGCTCCGGGGTTCAAAGGGTTAAAGCTGCACTGTTTTCAGAACTGTTTGAAATCTATTTTTTCTCCCAAGTATTCAGATCCTTTACTGCAGTAAGAGTACTAATACAACACCATGAAAAGTTTTTGGATTAAAAGAATTTAAGTATTATCAGGAAAATGTACTCATAGTATTTTACTTATGATACAATGAGTATATTTTTCTGATAATACTTACATTCTTTAATCCAAAAACATGTTCATGGTGTGGTATTAGTACTTTTACCACAGTTAAGTATCTGAATATTGAATCTGAATACTGCAGTAAAGTATCTGTATGCTTGTACTGCAGTAAAGTATCTGTATAATTGTACTGCAGTAAAGTATCTGTATACTTGTACTGCAGTAAAGTATCTGTATACTTGTACTGCAGTAAAGTATTTGTATACCTGTACTGCAGTAAAGGATCTGAATACTTGTACTGCAGAAAACTATCTCATACTTGTACTGCAGTAAAGTATCTGTATACTTGTACTGCCATAAAGTATCTGTATGATTGTACTGCAGTAAAGGGTCTGCATACTTGTACTGCAGTAAAGGATCTGTATACTTGTACTGCAGTAAAGGATCTGAATACTTGTACTGCAGTAAAGGGTCTGAATACTTGTACTGCAGTAAAGGATCTGAATACCTTCACTGTGTGTAATAATGAAACGTTTTTACCGTCACCAGGGAACCGTCATCATCATCGCCAATCACGGCGATCGGATCGATATTCCCGCCGGCGCGATGCTGGAGAACAAGATCGTCTCAGGAAACCTGCGGATCCTCGACCACTGAGGCCTTCTGGGAAAAAAAAGACAAACGAAGCCATTTGCACCTTGAAGAGACTGCGATTGTTTTTCTTCACTGATGATGTCACAGTTTGTTTTTGGTTGTTGTCAGTGTAAAGCCAACCTGAAAGGTCAAAGGTCAGCGTCCTCCTGCCGTGATGAAACTTCCTGTTACTGCGGACGATCGCCGCGGCGGTCGTCTGTTTCTGCTGTCAAATAAAGAAGTGCAATATGGGTCAGCTGAATGTCACGTGAAGTTTTTGAGGTTTTTTATTTCATATTTTAAAGGTTTTTGGTGAAAGTTTCTGGTTTCAAAATAAGAGTCTCTATCAAAATGCTGCGATTCAGACAAACTGAAGCCAGCTGGACGATCAGGCTGACAGTAGTTTCTAAAGCCCTGAAAGATTAAACTATGAAGATTTAAAAAAGGGTTAAATGACCTTAAACGGGATTGGCTGGCATCGGGCGGCCATATTTAGCTGCTTTTTTAAGCATCTCTGGATGTTCAGTCGATTTCTGAAAGAGAAACTTTGACAACTTTCATCATCGGTTCAGTGACGTCAGATCAGCTGCTGAGAGAGCCGGCAAAATTCAAAACGAGCCGTCAACGCATTTTAATTCTTAAAAAAATGTTGGTAAAATTTCA
Organism: Plectropomus leopardus; assembly: GCF_008729295.1. Classification (NCBI taxonomy): domain Eukaryota; kingdom Metazoa; phylum Chordata; class Actinopteri; order Perciformes; family Serranidae; genus Plectropomus; species Plectropomus leopardus. The sequence goes on from NW_024631106.1 coordinate 5,027, forward strand.
TTCATCAGCAAACATGAAAATGTGTGAAACTTTGAAATAGATCTACTTAAAAAAAACAACCGATTTTTTAAATTAATAAAAAGAAAATTACCTGAAAATTAGTTAAGAAATAAATACGTTTAAAAAAATAGCTACAATTGGAAAAGTGCTTACAAATAAAAATTATAACATAATTTTAAATTCTGATACATATATAAATGTTATTTTATTTAGAAATGTTGTTTTTCCCCTTCCTTTATTTTTTCCAAAGCTTTTTTTAAGATCATTTTTAAATCTACTGCTTTTTGCAATATGTTGAGCATTTTTTAACAAAGTTGCTTAATCCCTTTTTTTTTTTTTTTTTTTTTTTTTTAAGAAATTGCACCAACTTGTTCACAGTTCAAAGGGTTAAACACAACAAGTGACGTCTCTCCAGGTTTTAAGGGTGGAACAACAAACATTAGACAAATATTTTGAAGGTTTGCAAAAAAACTGCAGCGTAAAACAAAGTGCCGGATTTGAGAAAACATCAAAATGCATTCGAAAGCAAACAAACGAGTGAAACTTTTCTTACAGATCTCCTGAATGAGACGTCTCTTTTTAAGCAGAATATTCAGCAGAGAAAGAATAAAGATAAAAGTTCATATTGTTTTGAAACAAAGACACTCGATTTCTCTCAAAAGAAGAACGACCCAAAATTGACGAGAAATTTGTTTTTGTTTTTTTAAAATTAAAATTATCTGATAATCAGTAAAAAATAAATATATACGTATAGAACTCTGTAACATAATTTTAGATATGTAATTATGATAATTATGCTTTATTACCTAACTTTTTTCTTCCCCCCCAAGGCATCTCTCTTTAGCTTTGTTAAAAATCATTTTAAAAATCTAATTTCTTGCAATTTTATTGCTTAAAGCCTTTTTTCCACATCACATCTCTTCACTGAAACTGCATCTGACAGCAAACGCCGAGCAGAAAAACTCCCAAAAACAGCCTCTATTTTAAGCTCCATAAACAACAGAGAGAATAATTCAATCTGTCGTTTTAAGTGATGATTTGAGCTTTTTTCACTGCGTGATCAAAAACATTCAAGCAAAACGTTTTTGTGTTTTTAATTCATTTTTTTAAATTTATTTAATTTATTTAAAACTTGGGAAAAACCGGAGCTCCCGGAGTAAACCCAATATGTACGCCACTGCTGCCCGCCACCAAAAACATGAGGCAAGATGGTTCTCTGCCTCTCCGGAGCCGCGCGTGAATGAACCTGCGCACCTAAAATAACGGCACGTGAACAGTGGCGGGCCTGAAGGCTGATTTTAAAAAATATATATACAAAAAGATTTACGCTGCTGCTTGAGCCTGAATAAAAACTGCTAAAACAGGCTCAGTTTCCTCTAAACCTGATCTGTCCCTCATCTTTTTCTTCTTCTTCTTCTCTTCCTTCTTTTTGAGGGTTTTTCGTTGGGTGCGGAGAACTCAGAGGGAGGTGAGGGGGACAGGGACAGGGACGGAGGACGCGCAGGACTCTCGCTGCCCAAATCACAATCGACGTCGCCGCGTGTTTGAGCCGTTTCCGGCTCACGCTGGTTTGGGGCTGGTTTGCCCAAATCGCCGCCGGGGTGATCAAGTCTCACATCCGACCTGTTGGAGACGCCCTGAACCAGCAGCCTGACTCTGCTGTACCTTACAGCTAAATCCCCGGGGTGGACTACTGGGCGTATCGGGCGTAAAGCCCCACACCGCCTCAAGACCGCGTGCTTCCTTTCAGGACTCAGGAAGTCCAGATAAGAAGCCCCCTCATCGTGCTGGGCTGCCGGTGGTTCCCTGTTCTCTGGGTTCGATTCATCGAGCCCAGTTTCTGCGGGGGACGAACTGTGGCCACCAAGATCCAGCACAGACCTGATGAGTCTGTCAGCAATCGAGCTCAGAGCAAACATGGCAGCAGGTGGAGGGAGTCGAATGAAGATGATAAAGTATTTCTTCTGAGGTCTATTGTTGTCAAATTTCTCAAAAGTGCGCAGGAAACGCGGGAGATAATTTGGTGTTTTTCAAAGTGAAAGTTAAATAAGCGGACTGACCGCGAGGATTCTGTCCTTCTGTTCCCGCGCTCCAAACGCACGCATCAAAGACACGCGCGTCATAAAGCCTGCGGGTGGAATGACGTAATAGAACGTGACGTCATCGTGCTCCAACAAGACGGATTTTTCTTGTTTTCTTCCCATGTTCCCATGATGCTTTGCGTGAATTTCGGGTGGCTAGTAAATAAATAAATAAAAAGAAAAAAATAAATAGATAGTACTTGCATAAATAAATAAAAAAAGTTTACATATGAATACAAATTATCAGCTGACTTTAAATCAAGATAATAAAATAATACA
>NW_024631107.1:0-4600 GCF_008729295.1 Plectropomus leopardus
AGACAGGGGTGTGTGTGTGTGTGTGTGTGTGTGTGTGTGTGTGTGTGTGTGTGTGTGTGTGTGTGTGTGTGTGTGTGTGTTTAGTGATCTATCTGGAGATTTTTGAAAGCAGCCTTTTGTGTTTTCTGTGAGTGTGTGACCGGTATATTGTGTCAAATGTATCAGTAGACCTCAGTGCACCGTGGGAGGTCCAAACCTGCTAAAATCCGGAGACTGACAATGTTCGATGGTTGATTGCAAGATGGCATGTTTTAAAGTCTAAAAAATAGTTTCATTTAAACATTTTTTTTACATTTACATGTATTGTTTTAGAAATTTGTAGTGGTAAACATGCAAACCCACTGGCACTGCTGTGGGTCTTTATTTTGTAGCAAAATGTTTTTGCACATTTGTATTAGGGGTGGGCGATATATAAAAAAAAATACTCAGTTTATCGCAGTTTGATTTACGCCCAAAGTATAGAATGACTATAACAAACATTGACTATAAATTGTTAGGCTGTTTTTATAAGCCACCGGCATTTTGGCTCGATTTCTCTGTTATGGCTCTCTGCCCTTCTCTCTCTCTCTCTCTCTCTCTCTCTCACACACACACACACACACACACACACACACACACACACAAACAGAGCGGGGCTTTTGCAGAGCTTCACACCGTAAGTATTTACTCACATTTTGTGATCATGTAGTACCGGCGTGACTTGGAAATCTATTAATATCTGAACTCAGGAGCTGTTAGTTTGTTTCCAGCTTACAGAGAATAAATCATCAGGTTTAATGGCGCTGCGGTTACAGCCTAACTCAGTGAGTGGTAGTAGCGGCAGTGTGAGCAGGTGAGGTTTTGTGTCTGTATTTGCAGAGCTCCAATCGTGACTATTTCGTCACATTTTGTGACCACAGAGCACCAGAGCGACTTGCAAATATTAGTAATATATGAACTGCAGAGCTTTTAGTTTGTTTCCAGCTCGCAGTGAATGAATCCTCACGCTGCAGTTTAACTTTCCAGCAGCGCTAACATCCAGCTGTTAACAGACAGCTTCAAGTCCACAGCAACAACAACACTTCCTGTCTAAGACAAGCCAGGTCCTTCAAAATAAAAGCATCATGGGTCCCACTTTGATTTATTTTACTACAACAATACTTATTCATTATTATTTTCATTTTATAGTACTTTATTCAACTTCCTTATAACTGTATTTTATTACATGTTATTATAACACCAGTGTATTTAACTTAATTATATGACAGAAGCTACTTTATTGTAACTGCAGTTCATTTAATAATTTTATATTTTAGTAGTTAACATTAGTTTAAAGGACATTTAAAATATCTAGATATATGTTGTGATATATCCTTAGAATATCAGAATATTATTTAAAAAGCCGTATCACCCAGCATTAATATGTAAGAAGAGTTATTTCTTCTCAGGAAGTTGCAGAACTTGCATGCTGGTTGGCTGTTATTTGAACTATTTGTGGTGTGTTCATGTGCTACTTTTTGGCCAAGACAGCAGCAGGGGAATTTTGTTGCTGCTAGATCTCTAATCTTGGTTTCTCTTCATTTAGTTTTTGAAAATTAATTTATTTCATGCGTCATACCAACCCATGTGGGCATGAACCTGAAGGACCTGCTGACTAACTGGCACTGTGGAGTCACTTCATTGTGCCAAACTAAGATAACAGTACGGCCTTGGCACCTGGGGATGCCCTACACACACTCACTCACTCTCTCTCTCACACACACACACACACACACACACACACACACACACACACACACACATTGCGTTGGATGGCAGACGAAGGTTGGCAGTGCCAGCAGTTTCTCGCTCTGTCAGCAGTGCCCGCAGTGCAGAGCGGGTGTTTCCCCGTGGCGGCGTTTCTCCACTCTAACCTGCGGCTCATTAATGTGTTAATTGATGCACGCTGCTGCGTAGACACTGCCAAGAGTAGATGGCTTCAGACAGTTAGTTAATAACTTAAAAACTAAAGCGTTGGACTGAAGTCAGTGTGCATGAGTCTTCCTTCATTAAAATCCCAGCAGCTCTCTGTTTCTGGACTTCAGACTCAGCTAAGCAGCATTGCCAGGAAGCAAATATGTTTTTGACCAAGATGTGTCACACTAATTAATCATTGTTTACCAGAAAACATTAATTTGTCCTCGCAAACATTTAAATTCAGAAAATATAATGAAGTTAAATTAAATTCTAAAGCAAGATGAAGCATGAATGGTGGTTTGAAGTAATTTCTCACATTTGAATTTAACAGCTTCCCCCGAAATACAAGATAGGGCTGCACATTTATGTCCAAAATAATAATCACAGTTATTCAGCATCATTATTCATTCATTTTAGGAACAAAATATTTTCATTGCGATGTCACACTTTGCATCAAAATTATACTGGTCCTTTTTCATCCCATAGAAACAAAATAAAAATAATATTGTATTAAAACTTTTTACCTCAAATGTACATTTCTGCTAATTAACCCTTTGAAACCTGGAGTGAGGTTACTGTCTTTGTGCTGCTTTCAGACACCTTTAATAAATATTTAAACCTTTTAACTCTGAGCAAAGTGATTTGATTTCGTTCATAAACACTGGAAAAAGCCAATGAGCAGCATGGCAACAAGTTTAATAAACTGCAAGAAATTAGTAGATCTGGAAAATTATTTTTAAAAATCTAGGGAAAACTGTATTTATTAGTGTCATAATCACATATTTAAAATTATGTTACAAGATTTTATTTTTTATGCATTTTTATTTTTTTTCCAAGTCATGTTTATTTTTTTTTCCTTTTTTTCTTTATGTTTCTTTTAAAAACTAATTTGAGGTAATTTTGTGCTTATTTTTGAGTAATTTCTTCTTTTAATTGCTTATTGACTTCTTCCCATCTCTTTGAAAGAAATCAAGCAAATTTGCTAATGTTTCAGTGGGTTAACTAAGCAGTCAGTATTTCTAATTATCACAATAATGTCAATGTTATCAAAATACTGGATATCAGATCTGCTGCGGTCGTGTTGCTGTGAATGTCAGAGTTGACGCTTGACAAGATTAACGGTACGGTTGGTGTTATCTTCCCGGCCTTCATGCATTCAGATTGTGTTTTTTTCAGGTGGTTTCACAAGTTAGTTGTGTTGCCTTGTGGCGCAGACACACATCTTTGCATATGTTTTGTTTCTTTAATGTCCAAACAATGGGTGGTTGTCCTTTTGCCGTTGGCATTTTGGAAAATTTTTCACGGGCTGCTGCAGGTTGCATCAAAAGTCGAGGCTGCTGTTACTTTAGGAAGCACTTGATTTGATATCCAGCTGAGTTTTCTTCAGGCAGAGCATTTTAAAGATCAATATCGCAGTCAATCACATTAATTTATTCTTGGGAAGTCAAAAATGTGATTGCGATCAAAATTTGAATAATAATACCTCATACAACATGTGTGAATAATATGCTCTGAAAATATTTTATTATTAATGAAGAGGTGTAAGAGTGATGGGACATGCACACAGCTCTCCTAGTCATGGTAACAGTCAATGATTGTTTCCCCAGAGTCGGAGAGTAGTACTAAGATTAGACACACACACACACACACACACACACACACACACACACACACACACAGGCTAAAAGCAGCAGTGCAGAGTGCTGTTGGGTGATTAGTGTGTTTTAAGCCTGTATAATGGAGGCTTAGCCCAGTGCTCCACTTTCAGGGCAAGAACAGCAAGCTTGGCCATCTGGACACGAGTACACTCTGCTGCTGGTACACAGAGGGCTGCGAGGCCGCGTTACAGAACCAACACAAACCACCAAAACAATGTTTGTACTGTTGCTAACACTGAGTATCAATATTGGACCATTTTTCTAAAAAAAAAAACATAGGAAAGAAGAGGAGCTCAGTGACACGGGCAGGCGTGGTTAACACTTTGAAACCTGGAATAACAGCAGTTTCCTTGTGCTGTGTTCAGAGGCCGTTCACATGCATTTAAACATTTTAACTCAAAACAAGCTGATTTGGTTTATTTTGAAAACATGGTGTAAAAGGCAATGGCAACTTGGCAAGAGATATTTGGCAAATTGCAAGACATTAGGAAAAGGTGTCAAGAAACTGACCTGAAATTAGTTTTTAAAGAGAAAGAGAGTTTTTAGATTTTTATATTTCTTTTATGACACAATTTCAGTACTCTAATCAGTAACTATGGTTTGTTGATTCACATAACCTTTCAGTTGAGGTTGTACAGATTTAAGGGATATGAAGCATTTGAAAATCCTCCAAGAAATTACATCAGAATAAGCAATAATACCAATGTAGAAAGTGGAGGACCTGTTTCTGTTGCAGAGTTCAAAGGGTTAAGTTTAACTTTGACTATAAAATTGCTCCACTGACTGCAGTACATATTTTACTGTCAGTAAGGAAAAAAGACACGTTCAGATATAAATGGAGACACACACATAACAAGCACTTACTGTGGAGAGACTTTCAGGCTGTGCAGCCTGTACAGCACATCAGGCACTTGTTCTTACTTTCACAGGATAGACACATATTTACTAATGCATGGCTGCACATACAGTCGATGCACCTGCTCTCTCACTCACACACACTCACACAC
>NW_024631108.1:0-2153 GCF_008729295.1 Plectropomus leopardus
ACACACACACACACACACACACACACACACACACACACACACACACATATGCAGCACTGGGAGATGATGCGCTCATGCCTCCCTTCAAGGTCTCCATCTTTAGCCTTAGCACCCTGGGAATGAGAGGCTAAGTGGTGAGGCTTTGGTGCCGAGTGCAGCGCGGGACCATTTCTCATGTTGTCAGAGCTCCCGCTGGGAGCTCTCAGCATCCAGAAGCCATCACTTCAGCAGGCTGGCCAATCAAACCCACACTGTCATTTCAATGAAATGACTTGAACTGTCACTCACACGCGGGCATTTTCCCTACGGGGGGCCCCGAGGCCAAGAAGGGGCACATATAGTACGAGCTGTGCATACAAACAGCAGACATGTAGTTTCTGTGGTGATACAAATCCCACAGTTACATATTAATAGCTTTCACTACAAAAAGCATACAAGTGTGTTAAAGAAAACAAAGAAAAATCTCTCATGCATACCTACGGGAGGCAGGCAAAACTAGCACAGAATAGGCAATGTTGCAGAAACTTCATTAGCTTGTGACCTCTGCTCTTTGCTGACCTCTGACCTTTTTGAAAGGCGCCTGCAGGCCCATGTAGACAGGTCTAATTATTACCACTTCAACAGTCCACCCACTCACCCTGGTCCTCATGCTCTTCTGAATACAATTTACGCACAAAAACTCACCCTAAACACATTTACATACAAATATGCATTTCAGTTTTGATTTATGAAGTGGTATGTAGATGTTTCACCAGGGATAGTGGAGTATGAAAAAGAGCTGAAGCAGGAGAGAGACACAAAAGTGGACATAAACAACCCCTAGAATTAACCGCCTCACAGTTGTATGCTTCCACAAAATCAGTCTAGTTGCAGTTACAGTTTTATATCAATGTCTGTGAAAAAATGGGTGTTGCACACATATTTTCAATGAGACAGCGCATACAATCCACTCAATTTCAAGGTGGGCATTCAAGATTAGGGTCACCAATTTAGTATCTGCTCAATTATCTCCTCTTCTGTACCCGATTAAAGATGCTGAATAATGGCCAGAAAAGTGCTTTTGCTGAACATTATGATGTCACAGTGAAGCCGACCTTTTACCTTTTGGATATAAAATGTCATCATTTCACCACTGCATCCTATTAGACATTTCTGTAAATTACTGTCAAAATTTGCACATCAATTCTTGAGTTATGGCCAAAAACATGTGAGGTCACAGTGACCTTTCGACCACCAAAATTCTAATCTTTTTATTCTTCAGTCCAAGTGGATGTTTGTGCCAAATTTAAAGAAATTTGCTCAAGGAGTTCCGAAAATATCACATTCACATGAATGAGACAGACGAGGTCACAGTGACTTTGACCTTTGACTTGCGAGCACCACATTGAATCCGGTCATCATTGAGGCCAAGTGGATATTTGTGCCATACTGAAAACTGCTCAAGGTGTTCTTGAGACACCGCGTCCATGAGAATGGGACACATGGATGTAAAACCCAAAAATATAATTCCTTCTGCTATGGCTATCGCCACTACAGAGGCATGATGAGTGAAAAACATGGTTGTAATCTAATTTGAAGATGTACACTGACTGTAAGTAACAAAACATGTACTGGGAATAAGCCCACTCAAGTCTAAAAAAAAAAAAAAAAAAAAAAAACATTATATCAATATTCATTGATATTTTTGTGTGAAGGGGCTGTGACACTGACGGTGTCAAACAGTCCCTGTTTTATAATCAGCTCAAAGCCTTCGTTCTGTACATAAAAGACAAGTCCACAAACTAAGCATTGCAGTTAACATTGTTGGACTTGTGATTAGAACCAGAAATATTGTTGTTTGTATTCCACATTTGTCAAAACCTGGCGCGTACAGTACCTGCAACTGAGATGAGGAGCAGCTACAGAGATCTGACAATTTCTAATTCCACATCTCCAGATTTTTTTTTATTATAAAACTTGTACAAAATGTATCATATTCTTTTGGGCAGCTCCCTCTAGAGTCACAAAAGAATTTGTGCTACGTTTTTTTCCTCATGTGCAGAGCTCCCTTCCCAAACCTGTAAACAAGCTTTGGTGTGTAGTTCCCCTTTAACATAATGCAACCATACAGAAAGAAATCCAACAGAGGAGTCACATACTTTTTTTTTTTTTTT
>NW_024631109.1:0-3069 GCF_008729295.1 Plectropomus leopardus
TGTACACAGACACACACACACACACACACACACACACACACACACACACACACACACAGACTCCTCGCATATGTATCCGAATTAGCCTGGCTTGCCCGCGGCGACTTCCATCTTAATAAGTACGTTGTTTATGGGCCTATAAGCAAAATGTTGCCTGCACAGCTCATTACTGCTGAGTGGGGAGGGAAACTCCCAGGAGGCGACGTGTACACACACACACACACCTCCATCACAGACTCTGCTCCCTGCCACACACTCCTGTATCCTTCATGTATTTCTCCTGCGTCCGTCCTTTCTTGAACATTTCACAGTCAATGGGATTTTATATTTTGGTGCCACTTTCTATTAAGGCATCTGTTATATATAGTTTATAGGTAGTTACCAATGTCCTAATTAGAGGTTTTTAAACACTTTAACATTGCTTTGTATTTGACGTATGAGCAGATGACAGCAGTTTTTGGGCTGCCACATTGCTTGTTGGAGAAAACTCCTCCAGTGCACTGTTTAAACAGTTGCCATCTGGAGGGGTGCAACAGAACATCTGGAAAAGACTCAGTTTGTTACTTCATCAATAACTTTTTAACATTTGTAACTTTAGACTCATTGCCACGCCAGACAGTGTTAAAAAACCCAAAAGATTATCTTAAGGCCTTAACTGATTTTGATCAACATGTAACCACTACTGATTTATGTCAACTGCAGCAAAATATTACAGTTTAAATTGCAAAACCATTGAATCATGTTTACATGGTCACCAGCATGCCTTATTACAACAAATAATATAGATATATTATTTCTATAAATCCTTTAAGAAAACAAATATATATTTTATACCACTCATCACTAGACAGGTGTCACATTTTTGCAGATATCTCAGAGTAACTAAACCAGCTCATAACCAGAGCTTATTGTCATATCTTCCACACCGCTTCCTCCACAGTGTGGGGAGATGGGAGACATTGTGACTGCAGGAGCGACAGTATGTGACACTTGAACACATGTCGACACTGGGAGCGGGTTGGGAAACAGATGGCGGTGCAGTACAGCAGGAAAGACTTAATGCCCGAACCGTGAGTGTGACACAAAATGTTTCCCAGTGTCGCCCAAGTGTGAGATCAAGCATGCAGACACAAACCAATACAAATTAATACATACAGAAAACACACAAACAAGCAAGCACGCACTTATGCAGCTGTGACATCACACTGGTTATTACTGTCTTTAGTCCCTCTGGAGCAGTGCTGATGGAGCTGTGTTGTCAAGAGACGCAGGTCAGATGAGTCAAGAGCTACAATGCACAAAACACATAAACGAGAGATAATCTGGCCATTTTGTGTACCTTATCCGTTTGGGAAGTGGTGATAAATATTAAGTCAAACATACAAGCCACCGATTGGCAAAACTAACCTGAAGTCAAACTTTCAGAAACCCAGCAGGTCGCCTGACAACACCTCAAATTGATTTCAAGCCATTTTCAAAATCCTTAAAAATTATTATTTTCTTCTGTAACCAAATGTTCATCCAGTGTGACATCCGTTTTGTGACACTATTTGTAAAATGCAACTCTTCTTCTCCAAACTGTGAAAGTGAAACATTGTTTTTCTTAATATGTACCGTTTTTGTAAGAACCTGAGAAACAAACCACTGATATATTACTGCGTTTCAAAGTGGTTATTGCTAACATTTTACACATCAAGCAGAAACTGAGCAACAATAGCATTCATTTGAAGGTTTTTTTTTAACCTGATGAATGTAAATCCAATATTTACTCTCTTTTAAGCTCTGTTTTGGCCTCCACCAAGTCCTGACAAAAATATCTGGCTCTTTAGCTCCCAGGTGATCCCTGCTGTTTAGTGTTGCCACACCATTTTTATGACATCTCATCATTCTGAAGCCCTAATAGTCAGAAAAATGTCCATTTGTCCGTTAGCCCATAACAAACATACATTGCTCAAAGAATCATTTACCAAAACTGGCAACACATTCCTCCAAACAGAAGCACATGGCTAATTATTATGCAGCATGATGTCATTCGACTCTCTTACTTTGTCAAAGGCATGACCTGCCCAACTCTAAGTCTGACTGACTTATCCTGATATTCTATATTGGGGGGACACATCATCCCCCCACCAAAATACTAGAATAGAATAGAATAGAATGCCTTTATTGTCATTGCACACGAAGTACAACAAAATTAAAAGTGCTATATCTGAATAGTACAAAATACTCATTTAAATACACTGTGAGAGATAGAGTCGATTTTTTACTAAAGATACGATTGCTTTTGTACCCCTGAATATTTTTTTCAAATTACCTTACGCGATGACTGTCAATGAGAAAACCGTCAAAGTTTGTAATATGGTGGCTGCAAAGATACAGAGCCCATTGGCCTTCTGAACCGGGAGTACATGCTGTACTCAAGCAGCTGAAAAATACACCAAAAACACTTTTTTTCTGTAGAGAGCAAGGTAACAAAAACAAGCAGGTGAAGGAGGAAAATAGCCGTTTGATGCAGGTCTCCTAATATATTCATGGTTTGTCGATACATACACAAACAGTTAGGATTGAACTTAACACAACAATTTAACAAATTGATATATTTCTTTACGTAAACTTTATTCTTTCTTTTGATCTGTGGACTCTTTTGCTAACTAAAGGTGTATAAATGATAAAGGAATGGACACATATTCAGAGGGTAGGACCTGGCAGAGATAGAAAGCAATTGAAATCACAACCTTCAAATGTGCGTATTTGAGGCAACAGGTGACTGATAGTGATGCCAGGAGATTTGCTAATATCTCTTTAAAAATCTTATAGCTGAAGTGAAAGTTGTGACAGAATGTCACAGACACAGTAGACATGGTTTCATGTCAATATATTCATAAATAAGCAAGCTATTGAAATCACAACCGTTAAGTGTGCATATGTGCTGTTACAGGTCAATGATAATGATGCTAAGAGATTTCCTGAGGGCTCTTTTCCACAAAGTAACAGCTGTGACAGTTGTGACAGGATTTCACGGACACGTGAGAAGTGATTTAATGTCAAGATATTCATAAATGAGCAAGC
>NW_024631110.1:0-2140 GCF_008729295.1 Plectropomus leopardus
CATTTACGTAACATTACTCAACAAGTCGTAAGAAATGTATTATTAACATTTTCGGTTCATATGCTGACACTGATTATCGAGTGACGCTTCTCAGAGAAGCTGTAAAAGACGCTTTTCAGCTGATTTCAAGCTGAAAGTCAGAACAGAACCTGCTCCCGACCTGTTTAAGTTTGACACCTAAATTACCACGGTGATCCAGCCAGGTCAAAAGAGAGTCACCTTCATAGTACAGGAAACCCTGGCTTTATACTCCACAGACCTCGCTAAGGCATTAATCTCACTTTGTTAATTAATTAATTAATTAGTTAATTAATCTCATTAATCTCACCCCCCAGCTAATCACTAAGAAAAGGCCATGTTTGGTGTTGGTCTGATGTACAGAACTGCAGATTCAGTTAATAATCCTAAAAATTCAAAACAAAAAATCATCACATTGCTTTCACATCATTTGATAAACAGAGTTGATTATAGCAGTTTTTCAGTCCCACTTGTAAACATGTTTTAAGGTCGTGTTTTGATTTCACCTTTAAAATGCTGAATATCTGTTTTTTCAATTTAGCTTCTGGCGTTAACTGCCAAAATTCCAACAGCAAGTCCAACACGAGGAATGTAACACCTGGCTAAATGCTCTCTGTCAACATGAACATCTTTCTGAAACCTTTAAATCATATCAACAACTTATGTTTTGCCCTTCAGCTGAGGGCCAAAAAAATGTTGCAGATGATGTTATCTCTGTGCCATCGTGGTTATCTGTGGTCAGTAGGATTTCCTCGCTTGACATTTTAAGATTCACTTAAATGCCTCTACAGTGATTTAGCGTGACCTGAGCATAGGATGGCATTTCTGCTTCTCTGACATGCAGATGATATCACTTCACTTCCACTGAACTGCCGCCACATAAAACACCAAAGCACCACATTAAGCATCTGCCCGCAGCTCTCCCTGCGCTGCCGAGGACGACCGAGGTCGCACTCAAATAACTGTAGTTCTGCCAAGCCAAAACAGCCGATAAGGTAAATAGATGTCCTGCAGCAAGTGTGTATGATTGTGTGTGTGAGAGAGCAAGAGAGAAGAGACTCCACAGGCCAAATACTGTTTGTGTGCAGTCTTGAATTCTCTGGAGAACCCTGTGGCACTCAGAGCTATACATCTCATAAATAAAGCAGGATTTCCTTCAGCTGCAGCCATGTGTGTGCGAGTGTGTGTGTGTGTGTGTGTGTGTGTGTGTGTGTGTGTGTGTGTGTGGGGGTTAGTGGGGGGGGGGGGGGGGGGAGAGAGAATAAGAGAAAGTGTACAGAAGGATTAGAGAGGACCTATCATATTGCTCCATTCAGCGACTGAATCAGCTACCAAGCACGCAGCAGCACATTTCAGAACAAATAAATGAAGACATAATATCTTCATAGCCTACATGCTCAAAAATACATGAACTGGTGATAATCTGTTTTAAAATATTAAAGATATTTGGAGCAGAAATATCAAAAATTGAGCTGTTGTTTCCAGAACATTAATGTGTCCTCATACAGATTTCATGAGCACTGAATTTCCAGCCACGACTAACCAGATTCATGTCATTCAGAGAGGCTGTCACATGACTTTTGCTTATTTTTGAAAAAACCTCTATATGCAGTTACTGGGGTTCTCTCAGAAGCCACACTAAGACATGATATGAGCTAAGATATGAGCTGGACTTTTACATTTAAGACAACAAAACTAAGAGCGGCAGCTGTAACCTAAATATTTTAAATATTTTAAAATTCCCTTCTTTCTCTACTAGAGGCGTGTGATCACCAGAAAAAAGGTTGACAATGGCCATTTCTGCAGATACAGATACATTACATTTGCACATTTTTAAGTAGTCGATAAGTAAAAACTTCACATTTCAGCTGGTTAGCATTTAGTCAAATTTAGGCAGAAAAAAACACTCGGTTATGGTTAGGAAAGGATCATTTTGGCTTAAAATACCCAGTTTTAGGGGCACGATCTGGGCAGGGAAAGCTGCAATGTCTTTGTAAAAAAAAAAAAAAAAAAAAAAAAACACTTTTCAGGCTACAATTCTGGCAGGAAAAGTGGTGATGACTGTAAAAAAAATAATCTTTTGGTGGCACTATCGCCGCAAACCAGTTTCTACAAATCCCCC
>NW_024631111.1:0-5279 GCF_008729295.1 Plectropomus leopardus
TGTGTGTGTGTGTGTGTGTGTGCAGGTTTAATGTAGTTGTGTTCACAACTGTCAGTGACCACCGTTTGGACAGTTATCTGCAGTGGGAGTAGACCACGGGTGATGGATTCTTACGGGCTGTGAAATGGCTAAGAGTCGTCTTTTGCAGGATTTCAGTGCAGTCATTCTCAATATCATTTTTCATCCTGACCCGTACGGGCCATAAAAATATTTCCAAGACCCAGCAGAGAAAGAAAAGGAAAGACAGAGAGAAAACAATAATTGTGGCCCAAAACATATCCCTGGCTGCAGTCCAAGGCGAGCTGGCAGCCGTCCACTAAATCAGAGGCGCTGCTTGGAAGGTGCCCCCATTAAACAGATTTTAAAGGAGTGTTTCATCCATAACACATCTCGACGCTATTTTGTGCCTAGCTCAGGTGTAATTGATTTCCTCCAAGTCATTTCGCTGCAGTGTTTGGTTCATTATACACTGCGTTTTGTTGTTCAGCTTTGCAATGCTTTTGGTGATTTGAAATCCTATTAAACCCTGCGGTGAATCTCACTGTGCCATTTGTCTTGCTAGTGTTTCATTGATGTGATACGTGACCTCACGTTCTGTACAGCGAATCAGTGTCATGTCTCCGTGTGACACTATGGAGGACAAAATGAGTCTCAGAGCAGACAGAGTGAAACTTCTGATGATAAATATTGTATAATAATAAATTACTGCGCTAGAGAGAAAATAGTAAAAGAAAAAGAAGATACAGGGTTCCCACACATTGTCATGGACAAAATTTCAAAACTTTTCCATGACTTTTCAAGGACCCAAGTTATTTATTTTTTTCTTGCCCCACTTGCCCAGCACTTTTCAAACATCAAACATCAATCAGACTCTATTTAAGACAATTTCAGCATCCCACATCATGATTCAAGAATGGTGAGATATTGTAAATCCAACAAAAAATACTGTTTTCACATTTACTGGTTGAATAGTATAAATTTGGCATTTTTTTAAAGAAGTCATGCCTTCATTAAAAAACGGGAAAAAATAATAAGAATAATAAAAATAAAATAAAAATTCCCCAGACTTTTAAGTTTAATATAAAAATTGTGAAAAATGTAAAAAATCAGCAGTAAAAAAATTCAGCCATTATAAGTTAAATGCCACCCCCACCCAAAGTCAAAAGTGCTAAAAAATTATTTGACATGTTTTAAGAGCAGACATTACGGAAGAGATGGAAGAAAAATGAAGAAACGTAGGTGATGGACAAATAAAAACAACCAAAATGTTGTCACACATCAATGCGTACTAGAGCTACGTTACCTGACTAAAGACATATAATACATTCACCATGATGTTACATTAATGTAATTTAATTTATCACACACAACAAATTTTCATCTTTTTCCAAAACTTTCAAAGATTTTTACTAGTTCCATGACTTTTCCAGGTCTGGAAAATGTGATTTTGAAATTCCACTAATTTTCCAGGTTTTTGATGATTGTGGGATGCCTAAATATACATAGTTTCTGGATGCATGGTAAGGTTTGAGGGGCGCTCATTGTTATATTGTAGCTCCAAAGCCACCAATTTGTTCTCATAAATTATGATAAGCAGAGAACAGAGAAAACATTTTCTTAGTGTTTAGTGTAATGTATCTATAAAACTGTCACACTGTAGCTTTAAGAGTCTTTTTCTCTGTTAGAAGTGCATCTATTGTCTCACCTGCTTCCATGCAGCAGCAGCAGTGGCCGGTGGCTTTATTCCACCCACATCCACTGCAGAGCATTTTACACAGAAGCAATTACACTTTAGGTATTCTGTACATCACAGCGGTGGGTATCCATTTTTACACATCAGTAGCTTACTGGAAATAGGAATGGGTGTGGGAGCTAAAAGTGATTTCGGCACAGAAAATGGCCTTCAGCTACCTGCAAACACTAAACCCCTTCCCCCAAACAGTGACTGTCCAATCACATCAGCATACAGTACTGCAGCAACTGTAACTAGGCATGGCAGGCTTGACAAGCCTTAGATGTCTCCACATGTTGATGCAATGTGCATGGGGCCTGTCGTCAGAGCAATATTCCATGTCAGGGGTGTTGTAATATACTGCCACTGACAATACTTAACGACAAAATAATGATATCATGTTAACATTACACATATGATAGTAAATAATCCAGCTCCTCTTTAATCGCTTCCATTTATTTCCGTTCTCGCTTTGTCTCCCTCCCCCAATGCCATCTGGTTGCCTTTTCACCATCCATTAAGTGTAATTGCTCTTTTTGTACACTTTTGTACAGTTACGGTTACAGACTCTCTTTCCACCTCGCTGCACCCAAATTTAATTGTAATTCATTTGACAAAAACGAGACTAGACACACAATAAAGTTAAAGATGAATCTGACTAATAGCATTATTTTTTTCCCCAAAAAATATTCAATAGATATTGGCAATAATATTGTTTTCTTGAACTCTTTTGACTATTGTGTAGTTAAATTTGATATTGTGACAGCCTTTCTCATTATATAAAGAGTTTGAAGGGGTTGGTCTTTTTTTTCAAACATTAATTTTATCAGAACAACATAAGAGATCTAACTCTTTCCTTTTCATGCTTCACTATAATACTGACGTTAATAGCTCTACCTTTAAATATGAAACAATGCTACACCTTTATTTTAAAGTCTTCTGCATTTTACTTTTTGCCCGGGACACGTAGCTTTGCATAACATATGGTATGCAGCCATCAAATGCATATTTGAGTCCCTTTCATGTGTTTGTGGTTTAGAGTAGGCTGGGCAGGAGCGTAATTTATGGTGGGGACTCAGGGGACACGTACCCTGCACTTTTTCATAAGGCAGCGTTGGACACCTCCACTTTTTACAGCCTGGAAACTATAGGTTTTAAAAGAGATATTGAAATGGAGTTTGTCTGTTATTTGTTTTAGGGAATTATATACAGAATGAATGAAGAGAATAAAATTAAGAATAACTTAGAAACTAAACAGAATTTCAAAAATCTGTAGAAAAGCTTTAAAATTGGTAACAATATCTGTTTAAGCAGAGCTTGAAGTTTTGGTTAAACATTATAACAGGATACTTTTCGACATCTTGTGCTCCGTAGTACTTTGTTACATTTGAACATAAAAAAAACAAAACGCATACACTTTGCCTTATTGCACCACCTTTACTGTTTTTATTTAAAGTTTCTTAATTAATGTGATGGTGTGAACTGTACCAACATACCATACTATGTTACCTTTAATAAAAATAACTGTCTTTGTTTGATAGATACATTTTAATATTCATATTGTGGGGCACCCAGTAGCTCAGCGGGTTCGACTCCTGCCTAAGCCCTCTGCTGCCTGTTGTCGCCTCTCTACCCTTTCACACTAATTCTGTCCTATCCATTAACGGCCAGAAAGTATGTATATATATATATATATGATCATATTGCTTTTAGTTGTAGGGCAGATATCAGGGCATTATCAGTGCAAATGTGAAGTAAATAGGTGAATCATAGCATCAGATTTAGTAGGTACTTCCACCATCTCTGATCAATTTCAACACTCTTTGCTGTTTGATTGATTTTTGTTATGACCATCCAAATCATGGACGGGACATATCAAAATGATGAAAAAATGTGTATTGTCCTTCACCCCGAAAGCCAGAAAAGGGTTTCCAGCTCGCTCAGAGTTAGCAGTGATGAGTTAGCCAGTTAGCTACAGTTGATAAGCTCTGCTAGTTACAGCTGTCAGACAGCGAAATCCACGTTCATTGGCTAAAAACGAGACTTTGGTCTCCTTCAGTGTAAAAACAAAGACCCGTTCTTCACGAATGACTAAGATTTTCATGTGGTTTAATCTGGCACTTGTAACTCTAAACTGCATGTGTGTCGCACTTGACAAGTGTTGCAACAATAACTAAAAATCTGAAAGCGTGGGACTTATATTTGTTTTAACATCGTAATGACAAACTCCTCGAACGGAGACGCAGATGCAAGGTTGACAGAGGGCACTAGTGATCAGTGAAGGATATTGGCCGACAGTGGGGAGATATCAGAGCTGGCAGGACGGAGGAGCACAGAGAATATGGATGAAGCAACAACAAAATGGTTTCGCCTCACCATCACTTTCATCCCCCCTGAGGACGTCTGTGTGAGAATGGCTGAGAAAATACGTGTCTGCCTACTCCAGGAGACACTGTGTCATCTATACAGAGGAGCATAAACAAAGCTGAACAAACTGTCTTAAGCACACGATGTGATTCTTCTGTATTCACTCCTCGATCTGTCTGTACAGACACACTTTTTCTCTTCTTTGTAGCAGCAGAAGAAGCTTCCCTCCCTCTTTTCCCTATTACTGTCACTGGAAAAGCGATCTTGCGTTCAGATTTTTAGACACCGAGCTCATTTCACACAATTTCAGGCTGGGCGGGTCAGCAGATAAGAGGAGCATCAGTTAAATTTGTAATGTGAAGAAACTTTAATCTGTGCATCTATTGATTTTGAGAAAAATATAATGGTTGTTTTGGGGTGGATTGATTATTATATTAAGCATTCATTTCAAAGTGAGTTTACTTTATAATTGTGTGTAAACTTTTTTTTTTTTTACTTGTAATAAGTGTACATGAGACCCTGTTTTCCCTTTTTGTCCAAATGTATGCTGATATTTATGATTCGCAATGGGACGAGATGTGTGCCTTTAAAGTGTCATCTTTTTTATAATCTTTTCTCCCAAATGTTATTAAACACAGCATTTTTTTTTTTCTTGGCTTAAGGGGCGGCACAATTATCCTTTTATGAAATTGGCTTTAAAAAGGTTTTACACCCCCAAAGGATGTAGATAAACTCAGAGAATAGCATGTAATCCCTCAATCATAATTAAAACACGATAATCACCAAATTTAGATCAACGGGGATTTCACCTGACAGCGATGCTAAGCTTTAGATGCACCATTTGTTTACTTATTTTCACATGAAATAATCTGATGATAACTCCTCGTCTCTCTCACCTGATCGGAGCTGTTTAATGCGACCCTGGCTGCTGCCGGGGTCGACAGGCAGGAAGTCTTTGAACCAGGAGATCTCTGGGTCGGGGATGCCGCTGGCAGCGCACAGCATGGTGGCCGTCCTCGTCCGCTCCACCACCTTCAGCTGGGGACCCATGTCTATACTGGGGAAGCCAAATGGCAACAGGTCCTCTGAAAGAATGAAGAGAAATAACGTATTAAGAAGTGAACGGAGCTGGCAGCAACAAAAACCCTGTTGGCTGATTGAAATGTCATTGTATATATAT
>NW_024631112.1:0-632 GCF_008729295.1 Plectropomus leopardus
TTTTCCTACACACACACACACAATGCACTCTGGTTGAGACATAAATATGGCATTGTGTTATGATCTGTGATTAAATACAGCAGAAAAAAACAAAACACTCTTGCCATATACAGTCATGCTTGCCATTGGCAAAGTTATGTCCTCTCCTCATAAAACAAGTACACAGCTGCAGTTACAACTGTTTTCTCTGCCTGAATGTACTCACAGCAGTTTCATGTGCTATTTGGCATTTTTTTTTCTACAGCAGACTCACAGTCACTACATGCATGACAATGTGATTATGCTGTAATGAATGGTGTGCATATGATGCTCAGATTCTGGTATAAACCGTTTGACCCCTTTAAACCTTTTCTGCAATAGAAATGGTCCATCAGTGCCTACATTAATATTTTCTATCATTTTTTTTTTGTTTTGTTTTGTTTTTGTTTTTTTTCTTTAGTTTTTGAGTAACTTCAAAAGCTCCCTATCTCCCAAAACTGTACAACCTAAACTAAAAGGTTATGTACCATAAAAAAATACTGTATTAAAATTATGTTATTAAAAGAAAAAAAATGACATTTTTTAATCAGATTTCACAAAACAAAAAAGAAAGCATTGACATTGCTTGAAAAGCAGTATTATATATATGCATA
>NW_024631112.1:718-1125 GCF_008729295.1 Plectropomus leopardus
TTTTCCTACACACACACACACAATGCACTCTGGTTGAGACATAAATATGGCATTGTGTTATGATCTGTGATTAAATACAGCAGAAAAAAACAAAACACTCTTGCCATATACAGTCATGCTTGCCATTGGCAAAGTTATGTCCTCTCCTCATAAAACAAGTACACAGCTGCAGTTACAACTGTTTTCTCTGCCTGAATGTACTCACAGCAGTTTCATGTGCTATTTGGCATTTTTTTTTCTACAGCAGACTCACAGTCACTACATGCATGACAATGTGATTATGCTGTAATGAATGGTGTGCATATGATGCTCAGATTCTGGTATAAACCGTTTGACCCCTTTAAACCTTTTCTGCAATAGAAATGGTCCATCAGTGCCTACATTAATATTTTCTATCATTTTTTTTT
>NW_024631113.1:0-1093 GCF_008729295.1 Plectropomus leopardus
CAACACACACACACACACACACACACACACACACACACACACACACACACACACACACCATACACAAGCTCAGCTTTTGCCAGAATAAATGATATCTTGGGCCCTCACAGCTCAGCTCTTTGCCTTGGGTGGATGACACTGATGACACACAGCAAGCTTGTGACACATATTTGGGACCAATCAGCATTTCTGAATCCAGCAAAGCTATTTTCCTCCTTGTAGCATCACTTTTCATTATAACAGCCAATGTGTAAAATTTCATATTTCAAGTCTTTAAATAAATGTCATTCCCTTCCTTTCCTATGAGCAATGCTTTTTACATTTTTTCACTTGCAAATTAAGCCCTTTACCAGCAGTATACCTTTACACTTTGCACAATTCAAATTCTATGCAACCAAATTAAATTGAGTTACACCAAAATACAAACAAACCAAACCAAATAGCAACTTTGACTTCAAGTCTGTGTAATGTTTATATGCTTTGCATTATGAATCCAGCATGATACAGCTTTGTCATCAGCAAGCTATCCTCCTTATTCTACCCATAGTTCCCATAGACCCAACCCACCTCAAGGGCCAACTCCTCAATCTCAAACTGTCTCTGGGCGACGCGGCTGGATCCGGGATGGTCATGGTAGTAAACCACCATAACATCGTACTTCTTCATCACAGATTTATAGTTCTTGATGTGGAGGTCATGGACGCGGTCCTTGCCATCATACTCTGGGAAGTCCAAGCTATCCTTGCCCAGTGTTAGCCCTCCAAAGGACAGCAAAACTGCCACAAGCACCCAGGTCCACTTCATGGCTCCTCTCTAAGAAAATGTGGATGTGTTTACAGTTTCAGAAAGTAAAAGAAGGGGTGCCGAAAGTCGAAAAAAAACTAAATAGTTTGATAAAAGTGTGGAGAACCCCTTCCAATCCGCGTCACCCAGAAGAGAGCAAGACCAACTCTTGCATCCACCTTATTAAAAATCCTCACATGGGCTACTGGCAGTGGGGCACAGGGTGCAAGAGGGGTTGGGCTAAGTTTGACATAGGTGCGAGTGTATGTCTATGTGGGGTGTAATCGGGAAAGATGAGGTGGGGGCAACT
>NW_024631114.1:0-1438 GCF_008729295.1 Plectropomus leopardus
AACTGTAATTATCACCTCTTTAATTACTCGACTTTTCTTTCAACCTTAAAGTTTACTTTTAACTTTAATTTACTGTTACTTTTACCAATCTCTCACTTTTTTTTTGTTAGTGAAAATACTACGTAAGAATATTCTATCCCTGCAGACTTAAAACAAACGATTGTTGATGGTAGCACTCAAAATTGCGACAGTACTTTCCCTGTGGGTCCCAGACTTACTTAAATAAAGTTTGTATTATGAGCAGATTTTTACTTTACATGATTTTTTTTTTGCTTTTGAAACCAGGTGTCTCTCAGCACAAAAAGTGTATTTTGACTGGCTTTTTACTGAAAGCTGTTCTATTTTCCCAGAGTCTGTTAGAAATAGATTTATATGCCAGAAACATGTGAAAATGGATTAATATGATGAGAAGCGTGTTTTTGAGTATATTTAATGTGATACATTTTGCATCATGAGCGGATTTTCACATTACAGGTCTTTTGCTACAAAACATGTATTTGGATCAGCCTAGGAGGATTTTGAGCGACTTTTCACTGAAAGCTTTCCTGTTTGCCCAGAATCAATTAGTTATTTGAATGCCAGATACATGTGAAAATCGATTATTATGATGAAAAACTTGGTTTTGAGTGTATAACTATAACAAAATATAGCTTGTATTATGAACAGAATTTCACTTCGCATGTCTTTTGTTGCAAAACGTGTATTTGGATCAGTTAAGTTCTCTTTCAGCCAAAAAAGTGGATTGTGACTTGCTTTTACGGAAAGCAAAGTCCTATTTGCCAAGAATGATCTATGCCACCTATCAGAATTACCTCAGGAAGTTGTCCATTCTGATAGACATTTGTAGCTGACAGAATGACCTACAGTAGCTAAATGAATAACTCCTACTCCACCCCTCAGAATGACCTGCTCCACCTATCAGAACAACCTACTCCACCCCTCAAAATGACTTACTCCACCTATCAGAATGGCTGAATCCATTTATCAGAATGACTTAATCCACCTTGCTGGGTGGAATGACCTACTCCACCCAACAAATTGACATACGCCACCTACTCAACCTACTCAACCTACTCCACC
Organism: Plectropomus leopardus; assembly: GCF_008729295.1. NCBI lineage: Eukaryota > Metazoa > Chordata > Actinopteri > Perciformes > Serranidae > Plectropomus > Plectropomus leopardus. The sequence continues at coordinate 1,081 of NW_024631114.1, forward strand.
TACCAGTGTCAGGAGTAGAGCTGTCTTATTTGCCCAGAATTAGTTGGAAACACATTTTTATGCCACCAACATGTGAAAATGGGTTAATATGAAGGAAAATGTGACTCTAAGTATGTAACTTAAATTAATGTTTCTATTCTGAGCAGATTTTCACTTTCGGTGTGTTTTCCTGTGTATTGTGGATCAATGTCAGGTGTCTTTAAGTGCAAAAACTGTTCAAAGCAAAAGTTTTCAATCATTTCGATCCATTTCTAAAAGTTTCTGGCATAGAAATATGTTTCTAATTCAGGCAGATAGACTGGATTAGAACACACAGAAAACTATGATAAAACATTCATAAAACAATAAACACACAAAC
>NW_024631115.1:0-3373 GCF_008729295.1 Plectropomus leopardus
TGCAGGGACCTGGACCAGGCCAGTATGGAGGCAGTAGTGTCTCTGTTAGCAGGTCTTCCTCTTCAGCCTGAGGAGGGAGATGGAGTGGAGCTGATGGAGGCCAAATCTCAGCTCTTCCTCAAGTACGAACACACCTTCACTCAACCTCTAACTCATCTCTATAAAAGTTCAAAATCATTTTAAGTGGGGCTGTCAGCTTTAGCACGTTAATCACAATGCCATAGGATCCATAATCAACACATAATTCTTTAAAATCGCATCAATCGCCAGCCGACATTCTTGTCTTAACAAAGCTGTACGGGGCTGAGTTTTACAGCTGCATGCTGCGGGTTTCATCTGAAACTAGAAGGCTTGAGGAATCCAGTGGTATCAGCTATGTCATGCTAGCTTTTCAGTAAAGGGGGTGCAATAATGCTCCAAAACCTAGATTTCTGGCGATGGAAAAATGGCATGGCCATTTCACAGGTGTCCTATGACCTCTGACCTTTAAGATATTTGTATGAAAATGGGTTCTGTGGGTTCCTATGAGTCTGCCCTTTACAGGCATGCCCACTTTATGCTAGACCCATGCAATTTTTGCCTTATTTGATTCCTAATCATGGTAAGAATTGCTTCACCTTGTCAATATGGACTGTAAAATATTGGAATTGAAAACATGGTAAAAAAAAAAAGCAATTCATCATGATTAATCATAGAAATTCTGCAATTTGACATGATTAAAAACATTAATTATTTCACAGCCCTAATTTTAAGACATTTAAAGATGAAGCACACCCTTAGTTGTTATAAGGACACTCTATACAGCGGTACAGCAGCATCAGCCAAGTAAGAGACAAAGACAGATGGGAACTGGGCACAGGGCTGAGACAATATACTGAGCTCACAATCCTCATCTATTGCAATTTTTAGGTATTGCAATTCAATATTACAATTCATTGCAATTTTTCAACACTTGATCATGGTAAAAGTGGACTCATATACTTCTGGAGACTGTATGTCATGAGACGTATTCCCAAAAAAAGCACATCACATGTCATTCAGCCTTTCTGACTTTTACTTCAGTACATCACATACTGCACCAGATTCTTGTGGTTCATGGCTCCATAAATCTTCCTCTTGGTATTTGGTTTCTGCTGGTGCCATGTGAAGAGAAAAAAGCTTAATATCATGATGCTTCCACCTCAGATCTTTAAAGTAGGAACAGTATTTCAAGGGTCATGTGGAGAAGTATTTCTCCAAACATTGCCCATCATATTGTTGCTAATGTATGGTCTAAATTTCATGTAAATAGCTACGTTGGTAATATGTTTTTTAAAAAAATCTTGATCTGTTGAATACTTATTTCCCCCACTGTTCTTACTTGATAACTAAAATATGTATGTACAATAAAACTGATAACAAATGTATGCTTTTTGAGGTCAACTTCAATCGCTATTTTTGGCTGTTCCTGCACATCAAGCTAGTGCACTGTTTCCTTAACATTTATTTATTTGTGGTGGCCGCCACAATATCAAAACAGACCGACACATATTGAGTCTCTATTTCTTTTAGCCCTTAAAATAGGTAAAATCTGAGCTTAGACCCTCCCTCCCCCTGTTGTCACTGTGTATATCAAAGCATAGATGAGACAAGAATTAGCTGGATTGCTGACCTACAACACAGACAGACACACAGCAGGCCCTGCTGAGGCAGGAAAGCCTCACACCCCCCTCCAAGGGTCATCCAACCCAGGAGCCAGAATCAGACTCAACAACACAATATTACAACATCCATCAAACTCTTCAGTTTAAACGTGAGACCAGCAGGCCTTCACCAGAGGTTAACAATGAACTTTTTATTTATATGAATTATCATCATGGACAAACACCTGATCTGGTGCTTACCTCTAACCTGAAGAGGCAGTCTTGGACCTGCATGGAGAGGCCTTCAGGAATGACTGAGTTGTTGTTGTTTGTGCTGCTGTGCAGGTACTTCACCCTCTTCATGAACCTGCTGAATGACTGCAGTGAGGTGGAGGACGAGGGCCAGGCAGTGGGGGGGCGAAAGAGAGGAATGTCCCGCCGCCTGGCCTCCCTCCGCCACTGCACCGTCCTGGCCATGTCTAACCTGCTCAATGCTAACGTGGACAGTGGCCTCATGCACTCTATCGGTAAGGCAGTCTCAGTATTTCAAGCTGCAGCTTTTAGAAAATTGTAGCTTCCACATTGAAGTTACCAAAAGAGTTTTCCCATCCTCCTGCCCCAGGGCTGGGCTACCACAAAGACCTGCAGACTCGAGCCACCTTTATGGAAGTGCTGACCAAGATCCTGCAGCAGGGAACCGAGTTCGACACGCTGGCTGAGACAGTTCTGGCTGACCGCTTTGAACGACTGGTGGAGCTGGTCACTATGATGGGAGATCAGGGGGAGCTGCCCATCGCCATGGCACTGGCTAATGTGGTTCCTGGATCCCAGTGGGTGTGTAACTCTACTTGATTTATGATTTGTTTCAAACATAAGACTTAAATACCTCCATTCAACATACAGTAAGCACTCAGACTGAAAATATTTAAGTTATGAGAAGTTGATGGTGACTGCTCAGCACAGGTGTGGTTCAAAATACAGCATGCATGTGGAATACAAAAGTCTCAATCGTTGCATTGACATTTTTTCCAGTAGTGACGTATCTGTCTTTGTTGTATTTCCAGGATGAGCTTGCCCGAGTCTTGGTGACACTGTTTGACTCCCGCCACCTCCTCTACCAGCTGCTGTGGAATATGTTCTCTAAAGAGGTGGAGCTGGCCGACTCCATGCAGACTCTCTTTAGAGGAAACAGCCTGGCCAGCAAAATAATGACCTTCTGTTTCAAGGTAGGAAACACAGCATTACCCCTACCATGAAGTCATCAGGAATGTCTGTGTGTGAGCTGAAAGCCCTTCCTAAGAGGACATGTTGTCTGTGTGTTATTGACTATATTTCATGTTGTCTTGTGTCAGGTATATGGGGCAGCATACCTGCAGAAGCTCCTGGAGCCTTTATTAAGAGGGGTCATCACCACCCCTGAACACATCAGCTTCGAGGTGGACCCCACCAGGTAACTACCTGCATCTCTGCTCTGACAGCCTTTACTATTAAAATTGCCACACAGGTAATTCACAAATAAATAATCCATATCTGCTATTGTCGTATATCCTCAGTGCATTATTATTAACTGTATACCCTCATTCCCACTGCACAAAGAACCTGCTAACGCCTGCTAACATCTGGTTTTTTAATGCAATGGGTGTACAAAAGTGTACAATCTGCATTCACGCCCACGTCAAATGATTCTGCAGTAGACACAGGGATTTATTGCCTCTGGCTCTGATGGCCATTGATGGAAACACAACATCTGG
>NW_024631116.1:0-5291 GCF_008729295.1 Plectropomus leopardus
TCATTCCATTTGAATTTAGTGGCCAGGGACTGTGGTTCATAAAAGTATTTAGGTGGTGGAGGCATAGGGATCATAGAGAACAGGAAATTTAGTTGGCCGAGTACATTCATTTTCAGTATTGCAATTCTGCCTTGCAATGACATCTTGAGATCAGACCACCTCTGAATGTCCGATACAATCTCCGTTTTAAGTTTATTGTAATTTTCCAGTGATATATCTGAGAAATTGGTCACAATTATGCCTAGATATGTAAATGCGGAGTCATGCCATTGAATATGTTGAATGCCTGGTAAAGTGAGGTGTTTTGCAGGGGCATTTAAAGGAATGAGGAGGGATTTATCTCAATTAATTTTATAACCAGAAAATAGACTGAAGTGCGTGAAGACTTTGAGTATTTGAAGTAGAGAAACAGAATAAAAAGGAAGGTAAGGTAAAAAAAAAAAGTAATAAATTTTTTGTATTACTTACTTGTTTGGAAAATCAGCTGAGCTGTAACATAATATAGACATCTGCTATCAAGCACCATGTTATATTTAACAAAGCTGACATGTAACTCACACCTGTAAAATAAATTACACAAGCCTTTTATCTCCTTTAATGCCTCAATGAAAGATGAAATTATTTATGAGCAGGGCATTTTAAATTAACAGGGTGTTTATGGCTAACGATATGTGTAAAATATATAAAGTGCAGTGTACTAAGGTTAGCCTACTCTGTTAGCATATCTTATATTGCTTCTTAAATCTACTAATTTAGCGGGGGATAATCCAATATCATGCTTTACACATGTTTATTTACCTAAAATATGCTGATAATATAAAAATAAAATGATTCTTTAGACATCTTAAAAACGATTCTTTAGACATCTTACCCTTCTAAAGCCCATCATAAATGGTCTTCTCTGGTGTAACTGCGCTGCTTACAATTAATGTTACTTCCAGATGACGTGACTCTCTCTTAAAGGGCTTTGATTAAAATCACTAGTTATTGTGTGAGAATTCTATCCAGTTGCTTGGTGATGTTGCTGCTGATGGCATCATACATTTCTGCAGTGCATTTTTTGAATTTGCATCTCGGGGTATGTATACAGCAACAATAAAAACATCTGGTGAGCACAGTCCATCCACTAATTACGTTTGAGCACCAAGAATAATTTATATAAACACAGTGCCCTCCTCCTCTCCTTTACCGGAGTCTTGTGACCTGTCTGCTCTGAATAAGGTCCACCCATCCAGTGCAACAGCTTGATCTGGGATGTCAGGAGTTAAAAATGTCTCTGTGAAGATGTGCGCAGAGCAGTCTCTGATCTCCCGTTGCTGAGTGGGCCTCAATTGCATCTCATCCAATTTTTTCTCCTGCAAGTGGACATTAGCCAGAAGAAGGCTTGGTAGAGGAACAGCTCTCAGTCCAAGGCGGGTCAGTCTTACTCTGATGCCAGCTCTACTCCCTCATCCTGTGCTTTTGGTTTTGTTTCTCTCCTCTGGTCTGACTGGCAGCTCGGCATAGGCTGTTTGTGCAGATCCTCTTGCAGAGTGCTGCATGCAGTCCAAACCCCACACAATTTTTCCCAATGTTGTTCAGCAAAGAGTTTTTTTTTTTTTTTTGACAGTTAGAGGCAGAGAAATTGTGTATCAGTCAGAGCTGCTACTGCGGCTATCTTCCCGGGACAGCCAGGTTGCTACTCTGGGATATGTCCTCTGTTATGGTTTTCTGACCTCCATAAGCATTTTTGGACTCCATACTCCACAAGAGTTGGAAGTCCTGAGTTTGGGTTGCTTTGTGCTAAATTGTTCTAGAGGTGGGACCCTACACTTTCACCAACTCTTGTAAGATACTGAACCTCATACTGCTCCTGTAGGTTGTGGCATTGGTGTGTGAGTGTGTTTAAGCTGAGTAGCAGGTGGCACCATATATGGTATCCTCGGCCACAATGACACAATGACATGTGGTGTAAAAGAGATTAGAGTGGGCACTTAGACATGTTGCTTCTGACGGCATCATACAATACTTGCAGTGCATTTTTTGAATTTGCATCAGAGTCTTTTGTCCTTATGGCTCCCAACAAGCTCTGCCCATCCAGTGCAATAGCTTGGTCCGGGATGTTAGGGGTAAACCATGTCTCTGTGAAGATGTGCGTGGAGCAGTCCGTGAGCTCCCGTTGCTGAGTGAGCCTCAATTGCAACTCAGCCAGTCCACTCTTATGCGACCAGACATTAGCCAGAAGAAGGCTTGGTAGAGGAACAGTTCTCCGTCAAATTTGGGGTCAACCTTTGTCCTTATACTGGCTCTCCTCCCTTTCTTCTTCCCGTGCTTTTGGTTTCATTTTCCCTCTCTGGTCTGACTGGCGGCTCGGCTTATGCCATTTGTGGGGATCCTGTCATGGTCTGCTGCATTCAGTCCCAACCCAACACAGCTTTGTTGATAACTGCTTCTGCTTCTTGTGCTTCAGCAGAAGGGGGCATAGTGTCGAAAAAATAGTAAAATATAGCAAAATATAGCAAAAGTAGCAAGGATTTGAGGAGCTGCAGGCTGCTACATCTATGCGCTGCCATCGTCATCATTAGCTAATATGTATATGTATAATCTATAGTACAGTATATGGAGTATAGTATAGTATACGTGTGATAGGTAGCACTTATATAAAGTATTAATATAATTAACAGTAATATCGCCTCTAGAGGTAGAAGTGGTATCAGACAGGATGGGCTGGCACAAGCTGATTTAGCATGCTAATTTGAGTAGATATCTCTTCAATAATACACAAAGACATCTTTAACATATCGTCAACACTGTCAGTTCTTGATAATGATAATGAAAGCTCATGTATGATTTTTTTTTTAAATAAGAAATTAAAATAAAAAAATAAATTAAAAACTTATTTTCATATCTTACTCATTGCCCCTTTAAGACACAGTCGAAGACCTGACCAGCATCAGCCAAAGGAATATGCCTAAGGTTTCTTTTTCTAACTGCAGCTGAAAGCTACAAGTACGGCCTGTAGCATCTTGTTTGCCCTTGCCCTGACACAAGGAGGCGATGTAAAAGCCTTGGGCATGACTTTATACTAGATTTTATTAGGCTTATGTCCTTACAGGAAACCATATTTGAGAAAATATTTGGGCCTGCAGCAAAGTATTTTATTGAGTCAGCTGAGTAAGACAGCACAGCTTTCAACCTATCTGACAAAGAAATCAAGCTAATGTATACCTCCCAAACCTGTAGCTATGTTTCATTTTCTCAGAGGCCACCTTGATAGTAAACATTCAATGCACTTGCTCTGGAAGTCACTACAGAGAATGTGGTGTTACAGGCCATGATTTCCACATTAAGATCTATCAGGAATATCCTGCATGCACAGAGTCTGCAGCTTGTCTCCCTGGGAGCAGTCACCTTCAGCATGGCCTGCTGTTGGCAGCTGTCTCTACACAGGACCCTCGGCCAGTCAACTCCCATCTGCCTAAAGGCAGGCCTAGGATTTTCCCTCATTCCACTACCTAGAACTGCAAGCCAGCCTGTCAGTCACCTCTAGGCTCCACTGTGCTGCCTGACCCACTCACACTTTTGCCATGGCAACGCAAATCCCAGCAGACCTAGCTGTCAAGAATAGGAGATCTCAGAAATATGAAAGACAAGAAGAGTCTCTGATCCAGTGTACACACATGGGGTTTGTGCCCCAGACCAAGATGTCTTGGTCATATGAATAATGCATCCCTTCAATTATTTATTTATTTATTTATATAGTGAATTATTGTTATTATTGACTTGACTTTAATATTTAATTGTTGTAAAATGTTGTAATAACCCCAAACCTAACCCTTAAATAAAGATTTATAATCAAATCACCCCAAGAGAAATGTGTTAAAGCAGGATTCATACTTTTGCTTGTACAAAGTAAGCTAGAAGGAACACTGGGAGAGGCACTATAAGCTCTCTCTACAATCAAAGTGGCAAACAAGACCATTATTTGTTCAGCATAATGGTTTCTCCAAGCTCCCTCAAACAATACTCAGCATAAAAATCAGCAGCAGTGCAGATGGAGTTCCCTCATGGATACCTTTATTTGAAAAATGCGAAGAAGAATGCCAAACACTGGCCATATTCCTGCAGGTCTATTGGTTGACCAATGAGGCTTTAAAATAACAATTTAAAACCTTTTAAATCTCTTAAACTCTTGGTGCCCAAATGCAATTTTTTCTTTCCTTAAAAGAAACTAAAGAAGAGAAATGTTAAAGGATCTTCAGGGCATTGATCAAATTGGTTTGATTTCAAAAAAACATGGGGATAAGACAATGAACAACTTCAGATGGAATTACCCCAAAATTAGCAAGAAAGTATAAGAAATTTACAAAAAAACCCAAACAAACTAAAAATCAGTAAAACAAATAAAAGAATAAATATAAATAATAATTTTGTGGTTATAAATATGGTTTTCTGGACAATTCTCCCATGCTTAAAAAAATCTAAATCTACTAATTTCTTGCAAATGGACCAGCAGTAAAACCAAAATAACATAAAATATGTTAAAATGCTTTGTATTAGAAGTAGGGCTGCAACAATGAATCGATAAAATCGATTATAATTGATTATTAAATGTGTTGGCAACAAATAAAATCAATACATATAATACACAATCAATATTGAGTTGCTGTGTTGCTCGAATATATACGCCACTCGCTGTGTCACGGGACTGATTATGTCAAATGCAGATGGTAGAAGCCGGTGTTTTGAAGAAGCATAATGGAGGCAGACTTTTGCGTACGAAAATTTCAAAATTTTGGGAGCACTTCATATTATGCAAAACAAGGACGTGTGTTAGCTGCAAAATATGCAAAAGTGAGGAGCACGATGGTTATGACCCAGCATCCAAAACGAAAGCGGCCCGAGACACTCCTGACAAGCGCTGCTCAGGTGGGCACTGTGCATGCTCTAACTAGATAACATGGGATAACATGTAGTTATTTATTATTTAGAATTTAATATTATTTTGGCAGCTCAGGGACGTTCAAGCAACCACCTGTTTTCTTTTTGCACTGTTGTCAATAAAGATCTGTTTTTGAGCAAAGTGATGGGAGTATTATTATTTCTATTTCGATTTTTTTGCAGCTCTATTCAGAAACAACATCTTTCACATTACACATAGTCATTTGATCCAATGCCCATAAGAAATAGAAATGGCTTAGCCTCAGGTTAGCAAGATAACTAGCATCAAGGCACTCATGTTTGTATATTGTCCGCTCACAAACAGTGTTATTCTGACTTCAATTTACAAATTGGCTCTTCACCCTCACTAG
>NW_024631117.1:0-4341 GCF_008729295.1 Plectropomus leopardus
ATTAATAAATATTCTGATTGACTGTTCTGAGTGACCCTGCAGTGATCTGTATGAAGAGCAGATCGGTGTTTTGCGTGACAATAATCTTATTTAATGAAATAAGTTAACGACATGAACAGGTCCGCAGCGATCTGAGTGACTGGAGGATTGTGGGAAGGATAATGGCAGCTTGTTAGTTCATTAAACTGCGGGTCTGTCAGACTGAGACTGAATATTTTGGAGTGCGCTGCTTGAACTGTCAGTGCGTCATAAACACTTAATATTTCACTGTGTTATTCATGTTAAATGCTTTGCCTCGAGTGAAACCTCGTCTCATAGATTTATGATATAAAGAGGGACAAATCATCTTTGCTGAGTCATGATCACTGCGTTGCATTTGTGGAAAACACAGTTTTGGCTCTTTAGCAGTTGAGATGAGTTGCTGCTGTTTGCATTGGTGGAGGAAGTATTCAGCTCCTAAAGGTACTAATATGTGTGAAAATACTCTGTTACAAGTAAAAGTCCTGCATTGAAATGTTACTTAAGTAAGTATAATCTGGAAAATGCACTGAAAGTATTAAACTTTAAAAAAAAAAAAAACAGACAAAAAATGATTTTGTGCACTTAGAGTCTTAATAAAATAAAATAAAATATTAACATACAAGAATTGACTTTAGTTTTTCTCTTTGACAATTTTAAAAATTTGTCAGCATGCATGGCGTTGGTGCGGATGTTTATTGAGACTGGGATGTCTAAAACTGTGAGTCAAACACAATACTGTGTATATTTTATAATATCAGTTGTGGACTTCTTAAATGTTGCCTCTGACAAATTCTCTCCATATTCTGACAACAGAAGAAAGAAACAAACACTGAAATGTGTAAAAACTTAAATTCAACTTCACATTTTTAACAGTGAAAGCTAAACTAAAACAAGCAAACTAAAACAATTATGAATTTAAAACAGAAATTAAAACTTTGATTATCTTCTTTCAAGAGACGTCCCACAGTGACTTGTTTTGTGTTGGTGTTTTTACTGTCGATGTCCTTCGCTGCTCTCTGAGGTCACCTGTCACTCACAGTGTTTGTGTACTCGTCTTTCAGCTTCTGTGCATCTGTTTTCGTTGTTTCTGCAGCTAGGTGGCGCTCCTGAAAGCTTAGGAAATCAAATGTCACCTGGATATATGCTGAAGTGCTGTTGTGCTCGATCGACTATTTAAAGATGTTTTAACAATCACTGATTTTAACCCTTTGAAAGCTTCAAAGTTTAAAAAAAAATGGTGAGGGGGCGATGAGCAAAATAAGCAAGTCAAAAATTTAAGAAAATAAAATTACAAAAGAATTACCGAGAAAATAAACAAACAAAAAAGCAAGAACATGACCTCAAAAAGTTCTGAAAAATATATTTTTTCTTTTTCCTTTAGCATATAAGTAACAATAATTTCCACATCCTTTTCACCTTTAGCTTTTTTTTTTTTTTTTTTGCAGTTTGGGGGACAGTCTCTGCCAAGTTACTCATGGTGTTTTTTTTCTGTCATTTAAAGAAATCAAGCTCATTTTTCAGGTTGCAGAGGGATAAAAGCTCGTGCAGCAGAGTGATGTCGATCCAGGTGCTGAAGGGTTAAGATATTTGCTCACATTGTGCCTGCAGACATCAGAGTGGATAGTTAATTTTCAGGATTTGTTTTTTTATTTTTCAGGGGTTAAAAACATGTCAGATGTAGCTGACTCACCTGGCAGACTCACTCTGACCCTGAAACCTTTATTGACTGGATTTCACCTGATGAAACGACAGATCGAGAAGTGTTAAAAAATGCAGCAGCAACATTTAAGAGAATACGAAAATCTGCTCAGAACAGAAAACAAAACAGATCATAATAAATAACACTCAACCATCTTCACGCGGCAAAATTCGCCCTCCGTGCAGCTCAGAACAAACGCTCAAACTGTTACTGAGTCCTATTCTGACTCGAGGACGCTTCGAACCTTTCATATCTCGCAGGGCAAGACTTCCTTTGCAAGAAGGAGGATACAAATAAAGCCACAGCGAGAGCCCGAGGCAACATCAACAATCCATCACGGTTGAGTGGGGAGAAAAAACACCACGTAGGACTCAATAAAAGAGCAGGACTGTACTCTTTTCAGAGGCCTTTAGCTTTAAAACTACAGACGGCTGCTGAGAGAAAACTGACATGTATGAGATTAACATGAAGCTACGCGCACAGATCTCAACCCGAGAATTACTCCTGGTTCAATTTGGTATGGTGGAGGAAGTATTCACATCATTTAATGAAGTAAAAGTACAAATATCACACTGTAAAACTACTCCTTTATAAGTAATTCTGCATTAAAAACTTCACTTAAATAAAATATGTAAGTATAATTAGATAAACATACTCGTAAAGGAAATGCAGAAAAATGTCCCCTGTGACTGTTTTTCTGTTGTATACTGATTATGACTCCTGCATTCATGTGAAATCAGGATTTTACTGTTGAGGTGGAGCTCATTTTGAACTCCTAACTTATTATTTTCATTATGGATTAATCTGCTGATTATTTCCTCCATTAATTGATTGTTTGTTTTTTTTAAATGGTGAAAATAGTAAGAAATGTTTGTCACAATGACCCGCAGCCTTTCACAATGTTTGTTTGGTCCAACCAACTGTCCAAACCAAAAAATATTACTAATACATTACAATTAATAACAGTATTTGAAGAAAATTTGGCAAATGCAAAAATTGCGAAGCTGGAACCATGACATGTTTTTGCATGGAAAATTATAAATAATCAAAAATTAACCAACTCATTGATGGATCAACTAACTGTTTCAGCTATATATTCTGTCGCATAGTTTAATTTATATCCTTTTTCATTTTTATATTCAAACATGTTAATTTGTGAAGTAATTAGCTGTCAAATACTCTTGTAAAGTCAAAAGTACAACATTTCCCTTTAAGATGTAGTAGAGTAGGAGTAGAAAGTGGTGGAAAAACAATACCCTCAAGTTAAAGGGAAAGTGTGATATTTTTCATCCTGGACCCTATGTTCATATATTTCTATGTTTGAGTCACTAACGGAGAAAACATTTTTTTATTACAGCAGGCGACATCCACAAAACAGGCTGCAATATAACCTCGTAGGTCATGTTTGTATTCTACAAAAATGTACAAAAGTGTTTGTTTTTGCCACTGACAGGCTCCGATTGTTATCCTTAAAACATAATGAAAAGGATCCCTACAGAAAAAGAGCTTTTGTGAAAGAATAAGACCATTTTTGTTTAAACAGAAACACCCTGAAATCACTTATCACCAAAGCCACCAGACTCCATTTAAATGAACAGTAATTTTATCATCATTAAACACACTTTATTTTAAGTTAACAGAAACTAACAGTTCATCTTTCCACTGTTCCAACAATCACCAACACTCATTTGTTTTAATTAGAGTTAATTAATTCTCCCAGGTAGACGTGAAAATGTGCTGACTCAATACACGCTAAAATGACTGTTTATTTAAATGGAGTCTGGTGTGTTTGGGGATTTCAGGGCTGCTTCTGTTTGAATAAAAAGGATTTTACTGTCTCTGCAGGGATCCTTTTATAAAGCTGTCGGACATTTTTGATCCTGTCAGTGACAACAAACACTTTGAGTGGATGTAAAGTGACCGTCTGGTCACAGTTCAGCCTTTTTCGTTACTGTCGGCTGCAGCATCTCGCTCGATACTGGACCAGTTTCAAAAAATATCGTTCAAGAAACAGGGTCCAGGTTGAATAATATTGATGTAAGTGTTTAACCCCTTAAAACCTGAGCAAATTAACTTGATCTCTTTAAGAAAAATAATCAAAAATTACACAAAATTTGCAACGTATTAATAAAAATAAAAAGACAATTACCTGAAAAATAGCACACAAATGAAGAAAAGAAAAATGGTAAAATAAATTAACAAAATACTTTGAAAAATTTGAATGGAATTAACTTTAAATATCTAATTATAGTTAATTTTTTATTCTCTCTTTTTCTGTCTTTTTAAAATGTTAATTATTTATTTGACAAATTTTAAGTTCTTTTTTTTTGTCAGCTTTTCCTAATTTTTTGCAGTTTTCAGGACGTCTCTTGCCAAGTTGCTCATTGCCTCTTAGCTGCATTTTTTAAAGGAGTCAAACCAAATAACTCTGGTTTCAAAGGATTAAACGCTTGAGAAAGACGTCCAAACGTCACACAAGACACAGATGCCGATCCAGGTTTCAAAGGGTTAAGTACAAGTACCTCAAACTTAAACTGAAGTACAGTATTTGACTAAATTCAGTAGTTGTTTGGCTTAGTTGAAAACATTTCTCTTCACCTCGTTCCTCCTCTGTGTTCACG
>NW_024631118.1:0-4172 GCF_008729295.1 Plectropomus leopardus
TGTGTGTGTGTGTGTGTGTGTGTGTGGATCACATTCCTTTCTGAAGCCAAACAAAGATGTGTCATCGCAAATCAGCCCCTCCCTCCGCCTCAAACGCTCCCAGTCTGTTGGTGGAGAGAGAGATCAGGTTTACAAATGGAGGGTTAATGGACCCGGGTCGCTCAGCCAGGCGTGGACGAGCTTTAGCCGCTGGACAGTAGTAACCCTTTGTAACCTTGAGTGTGTTACATATGGCCATGCACGTGTACAGTATGTAGGTGACTGTCGATAGCATGTCGCCAGACAATAGCGACCCTTTTGCACGAGTTGTAATCACAGCAGTGAAAAGTAAAACTTTTTCATGCCTCAGTGCTTCAGAGTCAAAAGACAAGACTGAAGACAAGCAGGAATGTACTTTACAGGACAATAGCCATATTTTCAAAATGTTGATAAAACACAATTGCGAGATGACTGCGTTTCCATTGAGTGACGTTATGCGACGTTTCGGATGCAGCGGATGTTTAAAACATTAGCAGGTTTATTTCTATTGCAGGCGTCGCACTAGCCGTCATTATATACGACTGAAGGTGACGTAGGCATCTTGTGTGAGCGATAATGGAAAAACAAGTCACGTATGAGGGATTTCTCTACGATTTCACAGAGGAATTGTGGATTCAAAACTTCCATATGATCCGCTCAACTTTTGAAGAGTTATGTGATGCAATAACAGCTCTCGTAGCTCCTGCTGCATCATGAGGGAGCCAGTTCCTACCGACAAGCACATAGCCATAACATCATGTGACCTGTGAAAGCAAAAAAAGTGTTTCCACTGCAGTTTTGCAGAATATGTCTTTTTGGCATTGCCTGAAATACAAAAACCTTTTTTTTCCAATTAATGGGACAGGTTTTTTTGACAGTTTCACACAAAATATTAAATATTCTTCTGACGCATGCACGGAAAACAATATTATGAAGATTTGGATCAGTTGTCATACTTATCCCCACACTTTTTATAGATATGTGCAGCACAATGCGAGAATCACGGAAAAAGCTTTGCAAAGTTAATTTCTCTGTTTTACTGGAAAGGCTTTTCTTTTGTTCCTTCTGGCCTTTTTGTAAATGAATTCACATGAGAGCTTTGGCAGTTTTAGGACGATGTCTTTCTGCCCAGTTCCAGTCAGATGCAGACTTCAGAGCTTCATCAGTCTGTCAGTGTTTCTGTCAGTCTGACAGATCTCCTGTTTGTCTGGTTCAGTGTGTCACACGTTCAGAGACCGTCAGAGAGTGTGGGTCTGGCCTGGGACCAGCTGGCCTCTTCCACTGTGAGCTCAGCTGGGTTTTCAGCCGCCTGTTTCCCCCCTTCTCGCCCTCCCTCCTGTCCATTAGAGCCAAGAGTCTGACTGGACATTAATATGATTGGCTCTCAAAGGTTTTCTTTGTGACTTTGATGTAAAATGCAGGGGGGGGGGCGTACAGTAAGATAAGCACAACACTGAGGTTATAAAAGGGATTCCCCCTGAGATTATAGATTTCACAGATGATGATCTGACCTTAATGCACCCTCCTGATCCACCAATATTCAAGAGATGTATTTACATTTACTGCTGACATCCTTCACGTGTTCCTATTTTAATCAGAGAAGACACTGTGTGCATTTAAGTGTGCAGCGCTCCAGAAAGATGAGGGACTCCAGCAGCGCTCCAATGAATAAGAAATGATGATGGTTATTTCTGCTACTTGTGACGGATGTCCCTCTGTGTGCATGCTCCTGCTGCACAGCTGCCACTGCGCTGAAGAATATGAAATGGCTCCGTACAAATAGGAGCGCTGAGCGCCAACTGTCCTTGTTGCAGCCATGCTCGGGTGCCCTTAAAACGCGTAAAATAAACACATATGTTTACGCATACACAAGGACGTCGGAGCGAGCGATCCAAGACAAGTATAAAAGAGTCTTGGCTTTTGCTTCCCTCCATTTCCTGATATTTCGGCTCCGTTTTGCCAGTTCAGCGCCACACAACAGAACAAACAGGCTCTGTTTGTGTGAAGGTCAAGCCAAGTATAGCTCCTTTTTAGTTTAGCTCCGAGCCGAGCCTCTGCGTCTTCCAAAAATTTCACAATAGTTTTTTTTTTTTTTTTTTTTCCTTTTCCAAAGCATCAACAGAATCAGGCCAACACTTTAACAGCCTCTGTTTAATTCAAGCATGAAACTCCATATGAATACTCCATAAATTATTGACTTATGTTTGACTCTCTGAACATCTATTAGAAATGAGGGGAGACTGACACAAAGATGCAAAGAGAGACTAACATCGGAGCTGCTAAAGGATTAGATTTAGGTGGAGAGAAGTCATGTATGGATGGAAGAATTTAGGTTATAACCACATATTATTTTCAAGTACATTTTCAGCTACATGCTGATTTTATTCTTTGTACGCTCTTGCAGTCGGCTGTACACGCTGAATGAGTTTATTCCCATGTGAGATGCCAGCACTGGTGTCTCTGTTATATTTGGAAACTGGAAAACAAAGTAAAACACAGCAGGAAGGCGTCTCTGTCTGCAGCTGCAACTCTTTCTCGCTCCAAACAGACTACAACTATCCTTTGTTCAGAAAGTAAAAATATATGAAAGTGTGTCCTCACAGGGAGCACAGTGTCCTGACAGAGAAAGCGATACTTACACTACTATTTGTGCCCTTTAAATACTTTATATTGACAGCTATTGAAAGCAAGCTCGAAGCCCCTGAACAGCAGGAATACAAGGAGTTATGATCTGCGTTTCCTAAAGGAGCAATTCACCCCACGATAGATCAATAAATGATAAAGGCATTATATGATCCGAGTTATTCTCCTGCCACATGGCCTTTTTTCATTGTTTGTACAGTCAGGAGTAACTTTATTCAACCCAATCGCCTGAATAAATGTTAGCATTGTGTGTTTATTCAAACAAAATATGTCATATATAGCTGCTGCTGGTCACAAACCTGCTTTGCTATTTTTCAGGAATTAAAAAAAAACACTGTTTTTAAAAGGATCCTATGGAGATAGGAGATTTAGTCACAGGCTTCTTTACATACATTTTATTGGTTGAAAATGGTAAAACCACTGATAGATGTGGAGCGGGAACAATAGAACTAATTAATGAAAAAAAATTGTGGAGATGTTCGCGCCCAACGACAACGATTTGTGCATTCATATGTTGCAGATATGTTGAATCTTTACATTTCGTGTTTTAACAGCACTCTGATTATTATGTGGTAATGTGTAAAACACTTGGTTAAATCTCTAGTTTGTAGAATTTAGTGGCATCTAGTAGTGAGGTCGTAGACTGCAACCAAATGAAACTTTGACAGTTTTAAAATTTGTCCACTCTGGGTTCAGGTTCAGGTTCAGGTTCAGCTTCCTTTATTTGTACCCGTAGGTAAATTTGGTTTGCAGTATAGTGCGAAAGACATCCATTTGATACAGTTTTCAGACACCACAGACAACATACAAGATAAAACATACAAGATAAAACAATTAAAGTGCCCCAGTGCTAAGTCAAAATGTTAAATATGTCATAAATACCAATAAAATCTAAAAGCTGCAAATAAAGAAATCATAAACACAGGCTCCAAAATGATCTTCTGCAATGTGCATGTAGAAACGTTTGGTTGAAACATGGTGGACTTGTAGACGAGGACACGCTGCATATGGAGATATAAACAGCTCATTAACCATAAAAACACAACAGTTCTTGGATATTGTGTTATTATTAGTTATTTTTCCAAGACAGTCAATTAAAAAAAAAAAGTTTTGCAATGGGGGCGCCATATATTTATGCTGAGGCGCTGATGGTCTATTCTGCACCAGTCACTTTTTATTTCTTTACAGTATTGCTACACAAAAATATAGCAATACTTTACTGCATCGATTTTCCTCCCACCTCTTCTCCAGAGCGCTCTTAAAAAAAGTTTACAAAGTTTATCATATTTAACTTTTTGTTGAACATTTGTTTGTCAGAAATCACTTACTTTTGATTTAAAAATCGTAAATAAATAGATGTAATCAATTCTAACCAAAGACACACAGTGGCAACAGCAGGAAATTACCTTTATTAAGAAGTTTTCAGTTGTTTGAAGTGGATTTTTCGAGCATCGATCTTCTTGAATAAAGTAAAAAACAGAGTTTTTCTCACCACATGTTGACAGTTGCTG
>NW_024631119.1:0-4113 GCF_008729295.1 Plectropomus leopardus
ACACACACACACACACACACACACACACACACACACACACACACACACACACAGAGGATGACACGCAGCTTATCAGTCACCAGCAGGCTTTAAATGACCCTCTCAGGGCTGCGCAAGAAGAATCAATCATACCAGAAAAGCTCGACTTGTTTGGCCCCAAAAAAAAAACAAAGCAAGAGTCACCAAATTTTACAGCAGATTTCAAAACCTTCAGTCCCCAAATATTTAATGATACGGAGCTCCGATTATGTGTCCGCAGAAGTGCTGAGTCATGCAGAGTCACAGTGAACGCCGGGTTCAAAAAGGCAGATTAGAGGTTTTGGGTGTCCGCTGGTCGTTTGGTCAAAACAGAGCGAGGAGGTCGGAGGTCGGGGTGCAGAGGAAGAAGTGAGCAGCAGGACCAAAAAACCTTCACCGGTCTCACCAGTCGATTATCAACGATTCGATTTCACCGTGCATCACGATGCATCACCATGCACAGCATTCGGGGTCGTGAGATTATCGGCCAGGCCGATTATTGAGGTCAATATTTGGTGTTAGTCAGATCATCTGCATCAGGGTTTTATTTTAATGATCACCGATAAAATGAATGAATTACAAAGTGCAGAGAAAGAGTCAGCATGGGAGGAACTTTTACTGCGTAAGACCTCAGGGAGCTATTTTTATTTATTCATTTTTTGATATTTATTTTCTCTTGACTTTATAAAAAAGTTGTAAATGATGTAGAAAGTTTCAGATTTGATTAAACATTTGCTAAAAGCATTTCAACAATGCTTTGTGTTTGAGTTTGTCATTTTAAGTACAGACGGAAATATTTTCATTTTTATTGTAAATTCATATCGGTTCCAAATATCCATCATATACAAAGTATATAAAAGTATATAAAAGTTCCTCCCAAGTGGACGCTTTCTTTGCACTTTTTAATGAATTATTTTTTACTGGAGATCATTAAAATAAAACGCAGCTGCAGATAATCGCCAAAATACAAATATGGGCCCTGATCGACTCCTAGTCTGAGCCGTTATTTTCAGGCTCTGAACAGCTTATCAGGTCATATTTCACACGTCTGATTTTACTTAAAATCATGTTTGTATTTAGATTTTTTATCGACTGTGAATAAACTGTAAATAATAATAAAGTGCAGTGTACTTCTTCATAAACGAAATGCTTTAATTTCAACACAAATGCTGAAACATTAAATCATTGGCTGCTTCCAGGAATTTCTCTTGAACTGTACAACTTTATTGACCAGCTGCAGACGGAAAATCAACAAGCAGCATTTCGTGGCTGTAACTGATGATGTGCCGTCGCTGCATCGATGCAGAATCGTGCGCATCGCCATCAAGCATCTTACAAACCATTAACTTCGACCTCCTGAGTGAGCAGGTGTGACAGATAAGAACCGTCTGCTGCGTCACAACCAGCCAAACTCACGACACTCAGCCCGAAATTCACGTTCATCTAACCACCAGAAAAACCAGCAGCGACCTCACAGCGCCGTTAAAGCGCCGGCTCAGGAGACTCGCTGTCAGTTATTATCAGGAACAAGTTTTCATCAACATATGTTTCAATAAAAGATAAATTAAGATAAAACAAAGACATGTGGGAGTGTTAAAAATTATGATTTTTCACAATTTTCTGATGTTTTAGTGAACAATTAATTGACTAAAGGAGAACATACTCTGCAGATTATTATTACTATTATATATATATATAAATACCCAAAACATGACAAAACTATAGTACAATATTTTTTAGATATCTTAGATTATTCTAAAAAAAAAAGGGGGTCGGAAATGATGACCTTTCTCTTACAGAAAATATTTTACAATCAGATCACAATCCTTTTTTTGCAGCTCATGAGACAAACCAATAAAAAAAGCCTGTTTGGATCAAATCCAGAGAAACTCAGTCAGTGATGCAGTTCCTCCAGCAGGCTGCATCCAGGCTCAAGCTGCGCATGTATCCCCTGTTTTATATTTGCAATTTTGCATTTCTCCTCAATTCTGAATTTCATTGCAGTTACAATAAAGCTACTAATCAGCGGCTACTAACTGCTGCAAAACAACACGAGCTACAACCACAACAAGTTCTTGGCTATTTATTTCTTTTTGCCAATTTTCGTTTTTTAAAAATGTTCATGATTTAAAAAAAAACAAAAAACGATAATTTTTTAAAAACATTTTTGGTGATTTTTAAAGACAAAGTGCCTTCCAAATTCCTCTACAGAGGTCCAGGCTAAGCCTCCAAATGTGCCTAAATCCTGGAAACACTGCTGGCTGCAATGGTGCATGCAAACAGCAACAAATGGAGGCGCTGCAACTGGGAGAGCTGGACAAATCATGCAGCTAAAGCAGTGCAACCAGTCCTCTGTCTACTGTTCTCAAACACTGAATCGCCAAAATTTAATCAAAAAAAAAAATAGTTTAAAAAAATTGTATAGAGCAAAACAAGAATCATAAAAACATATATAGTAAAAAAAAAATGTCAAAAGGTAAAACAAAGCCCCCCAATACTGTAAAACTCACCAAAATTCTTGAAAAAATAAATAAATAAATCACATGATTTTTAGCCCAGACTTCTGTAGGGAGGTTGAGAAAATAATTATAATAATTTTTTTAAAAGCATGAGATGTTTTGTTTTAATTATTATTATCATTATTTTGTTGACACACCTGCAGAAGTCTGGGCGAAGCCCCCAATGAGCTTAAATCCTAGAAACACTCCTGGCTGCAACAATAACGTGGTGCATGAAAACAGCAACAAATGGAGCTGCAACTGGGAGAACTGGACAAATCATGCAGCTAAAGCAATGCAACCAGTCCTCCCTCTCCTGCTGCCAAACACTAAATCACAAAAAAAAAAACAATGAAAAATTGACAAAAATATTTATAAAATACAAATAAATAAAACAAAATCATAAAAAACATTAAATGAATACGATCACCAAAGAGTTTAAAATAAAAAGGCCCAAATTAAAAAATAAATCACCAACATTTTCCAAAGAAAGAAAACCCAAACCCAATGCTTTTTATTGTATTTTGTGATGCCCACTACAGAAGTCTGGGCCAAGCCCCCAGTGTGCCCACATCCAAAAACACTCCTGGCTGCAACAACAATACGGTGCATGAAAACAGCAACAAATGGAGGGGCAGCAACTGGGAGAACAGGTCAACTCGTGCAGTGAAACCAGTGCTCCCAGTCCTCGCTGTCAGCCGAGCATGTGTCCGGAGCGGCTAAGCTAGCTAAACAAAACAGCCTGCTAAGTAACGCACATAAACAGCACCGGTGTACAGACCCGGGTACCCGGTAACGGGTTGTCGGTGCCCGGCAGTGTGCAGCAGCCTGGGGCGCGAACCCGGGTTTAACAGGCAAACAGTTAAACAAACCCGGACCCTGTTTTCAAACGGGCTCGGGCGGGAGAACTTAATGGAGCTAACGTTAGCCTAGCCCGGCTAACAGCTAGCATCACAAAACAACAGATTAAAATTTAAACATTTTGGGGACAAAAATAATGAAACAAAGTTCATAAAATGATCCAGAATGAGGTTTTAAGTGGCGCCAGGCTGAGGAGCTGCTGTTAGCCTGACAGCTATCCGTCCGCGGCCATTTGTGTTTTATTGTTTACTTCACGAAAACACGCCGACAAAAGACGCCGCGGTCCCGGCGGGGCTCCGAGAGCAGCCGGCGGGCTCCCCGGAGCTCCGGGCGGGCTCTGAGCCGCGGTCTGCCCGGCTCCGAGCCGCTCCTGGAGGGTTCCCCGGCTAACACAGCCGGCTAACCCGCAGCAGCAGCAGTGACAGCAGGCCGGAGTCAACACAGGCGGACACATCCTTTCTTTAACCGCCGACAGACAGCCGCACCGCGGCCGCAGCCCGCGGCAGGCCGCCGCACACCGCCTCCGAGCCGCCGACACGGACACCCGAGTCCGCGTCCGCGCTCCTCCCCGGGCCCGGAGAGAGACTGTCGGTTAGAAAAACATGAAACCTCTGCTTACCTGCACATGATCCGCCATTTTTCTCCATTTCATGCACCTCTCACTCCCCCGCTTATGGGTCAGCGCGGACACAACAGCGCCGCCTGCGGCCGCACCGCGGCACTGCAGGCGCTTCTG
>NW_024631120.1:0-2946 GCF_008729295.1 Plectropomus leopardus
TTTTTGGAATGGCATACTTGCACTATTATGCTATCACATTATTAAATCAGTGGCATAAAATGGTCTAAAACACAGCCCCCTGACCTGTTGTTGTGCTCGAAAGTCTGAAGGGTTTTTTGGTTAAAACATCTGGCACATGGTACATGAATGATTTAGAAAACAGTATTTGGGCTATTTAGGTGCAGTGCGCTACTTTTTAAGATGCCATTGAATGGCATTTTGATGCATTTTGCAATCCATAATCATTCACTTCTTTCTGCTTATTCTGGTCCCTAACTGGTCTTTAATCCAGCCATAACTCTGGAGAGTGGCTTTAAAGTCCACATGCAGTTATCATAAACACTCAATTTTGGTTCATAGCATTGACACTATATTTAGAGTTAGGGACATGTTTTCATTTTGACTTGCTACAAAATATGAGTGAGACACACCCTGATGGCAAACCGATGAAAAATGTCAGGTTGGAAGTAAGTCTGTTTGTATTAACTATAGGAGGTTCAGAACATAGTGGGAAACCATAATTTGATCCCTGCATTGTGGTTTCTCATGTTACAGCAGTGTGTAATGAAAAGGATCTTTCACAAATGGTTTCAAGAATCTGGTCCATTTCTAAGAGTCACAGTAAAAGCACTATGATAGTTTGGCACAATCCTTTTAGGTTCCTTCATTAAAAAAGGGATTAAAATCATATTTTACCATTTTCATAGCCACAGTTTTGTACAGTACATATTGGTTGTTTTTCAGTGACTCTTTGAAATGAAAGTAAAGAATGATTGTCACTCTGTTTACCTGAAGAAACAAATCTTTTGTTGTTGACATTTATGAACTTGTATAGAGGTGATGGAAGACTTTACCAAATATAAACACACAACGCACATTATTTACTTCTCACTCTTCAGAATGATTCCTGGAGGTCGTAAATCAGTAATATTTTTATTTATCTTTGTATATATTTTTTGTAATAGCACAGTGCAAGAGCATGTATGCTGGCAATCTTTCAGTTTTATTGCCAAGGTTCATGCCCCTGTGCTGGCAAAATGTACCGAACGAAGTGTCCTTGAACGACACACTGAAATCTCAAGGTCTGATATACAGGAAAGCTCTGAGCTCTCTTAATGGCAAATAGGCAGAAGAAAACTTAATCAGTAAAGTATCACCTTACATTTCTAACTATGTTCATTTGTTTTCCATTGCTCTTAGGTCCGGAGGGTCTTGGATTTAGCATTACATCCAGAGATGTCCCCATTGGTGGCAGTGCTCCAATTTATGTCAAAAACATCCTTCCTCGAGGGGCCGCCATCCAAGATGGTCGATTGAAAGCAGGAGACCGGCTGCTGGAGGTAGAGCAGCACTTTCTAGCAACCTCTGAGCATTACATAGAGATCACATCTGCGAGACTGTATGTTATTTCAGGGACTAATTACTCTTTCCTTGATATGGTTTTGTTTCAGAGTTCAATCTTACCAAGCTTTTGTTCCAATGAGTCAAACATAGTGCGTTCCCCATGACTATAACAATTGAACTCCAGCTTTAAATGCTGAGGAAAAGTGGTTAGATGGAACAATATTTTGATTATACTTCAGTCAGACTGACATGAAAATCAGCTAGTGCTCACTTGAGGGGGAAATAACCCATGTTTAATTCCAGCTCTAACTGACTCAGTGAGTAATCTGCATAAAGGTTATGTGAAGGCCATAGATTCCCCCTCTTTAAAGTCCTAGAGCTCTTTGATTTTAGTTTTTCGCTGAGTTTGTGTACATTTACTTGTAAGTATGTGCTTATCTAAGTATTTGTGGTACTCTGTGTGTGTTTATGTGCAGGTTAGTGGAGTGGACCTGAATGGTAAGAGCCAGGAAGAGGTAGTGGCCCTGCTCCGAGCCACGCCCATGGGTGGAACTGTGAATCTGTTGGTGATGCGCCAAGAGGACTCCCTGCTGCCTCGAGAAGTGGTCAGTACCCAGCCAGCACCCCACCTTACTCAGAAATACAAATATCACTGCAGGATTTCCTACATTTTTAACAAGTGCTTACTGGGGGAGAGTGCTACCTTGTTATTCTCACTTTTAAACCCCTAAAACATATAATGAAATTGCAGAAAATAGCAAATTTCTCATATCTGTGGTTAATTTTTTTGTCATTTTATTCAAAATAGAATGAGATAAGAATGGAAGACTGACTTTGATGGTTAGTGTTTTTGGAGTATAGTACAATCATTATTGTTCACAGGGAATTAACCAAACTCCCATAATCAATTAGGTCCAGCATACCCCTACTGACTCGAGTTCATTCCAGAAATATGGTAAAAATCACTAAATGTGTTAGATTCAGTGCAGCTGGGCTATGGATTTGTCATGGTGGCTGCTCTGATGTGCCTTTAACCGCTGCTCAAACCCATCAACTTCTCTGATTGTCTCTTTTTTCCAGAATGCACACTGCATTGCAATTTTTACATTATTATGTCTATTGCATAATTTTGTCAGTGCTGAATTCATTAAAAGAGGTTAATAGCTATTTCCCTCTGAAGAATATATGCCTACTCGTTCAAATAATATATATGATTAGGATTGCAAGTGGTAATTCTAAAGTTAACAGCGATGGCTTTTAAGTTCATATACACCTAAATATTCACCAGCCACCCAACTAACCCTCAGATACGAAAGCACACATGGAATGGAATATGGACAAAGAGAAACAGATTCATACAGCTGTTGGCACACACAGATTTGCACTGCACAAAGTCATTCACATAGAAACACACACAGATTTGTCATTTTAAATTTGTTGTTTAAGTGTCGTTTAAGACTTTCAAGTCATGTGCTTGAGCAGGCACAATCACAGCTTTTATTATATGCATACAAACACAGGAACACACACACAGGAACACAAACACACACACACACACACACACACACACACACACACACACACACACACACACACACATAC
>NW_024631121.1:0-3536 GCF_008729295.1 Plectropomus leopardus
ATTATTCAGAGGATTCCCACTCATACAATGATGACACCATGGACAGGCGCCACTCAGTCTCTGAGAGTCTGCCTCCCTTCAGTCCAGCAGAAATGGACATTACAGTACCTCACCACGCAGACTTGATATCACATATTCCTGGAAGCTGGGTGTGCAAATGGACCCCTCCATTTCATCTGTGAAGAAGATAAATCCCATTATTTTTGTTTTTAAATACCACAATTTCCTCATTTAGGACCGGCTCTTAAACAGTTAACATTGCTTGTCTATTTCAAAGACAAATCTTACGACACAGTCTTTGATCAGCATCTTGGATGTGCTGAAATGACCCCATTTGCCACCAGATTCCCAGAAAAATCTTTTTTCAACAATTGTGACCCTAGTTCCAGTAAGCAGGAATGGCCATTTATGATGCAGTATTTGTGTATAATTGCACTCAGATAGAAGTAGATAGACCCTTTGAAAAGCCAAACTCGCAGCTTGCACTTGATGTGCCTCCTTCTTACTTAAGCTGTCAAGAATGTTTTTAGCATAGCTCCATTGGGGAAACTATAAATGTTGTTGTCAGATATCTTTCAGTGTTGATTAGCACATAAGAGGTGAAATAATACAGGAATTTTTTGACAGTTCGAGCCTACTGGCAGCTGCACCTGCATTATTAGAAGTAACACGCTACTTTAATTAGCTAATTGGACCATTTGTTTGCCTCCTTACACCTCTGAGCTATAAATCATTATATTAATCAGTTATCATTACCAGAACAGCAGCCTTGAAACTGAGCCTGTGCAGACAAATAGAAAGACAAAAAGCAGAGTATGGAGTAAGACAGGCAGCCAGGCAGGGAGTCTGTCTCTAAATATAATAATCATTAAATAGTGTCCCAGGCCCATTAAACATAGCGGTAAGCAGCAGGGTGTGAGGAGCGGCCAGGTCCACAGCGCAATACTGTTTACACTACAAATGCGGTTGAGTTACACCATGTACAGTAAAATGGGCCCGACTGCCAGTAACTCTAGTCACTTACCAACAAAAGCATCATTTCCTGAAAGCTCCTCCCTCCTCCCTCCCTCTTCTCCCCACCTCTCCCCTCCCCTCCCCTCCTCTGCTCTCTCACTCACTCTCCAACCACCTTTTTTGAGCTGTGAGGAACTAGTCCACAATCACTATGACTAAGCCCTCTATGCAAATACCTGACTGTCCTGGTGAAGCAGGAAGCATGTTTTAGACTCGCCTGTGAGAGGAATAGAGTTTTTTTGTATGTGTGAGCTCGTTGCCCAGAGCGTACCTGCGGCAGAGGCAGATGTGTGTGTTGAAGCAGCAGAGAGGAACTGTGCAAGAGCTAGTGAGAGTCCACTGTTGGGTGGAAGTGCACCAGCTGTATCGGTGAACACTTTGAGCAACACATGGAAGAGGCTGTCGCATTCAGAGATTCAAGGTGAAGCAGGAGTGTATGTGTGTGTGCATTTTGCCCCCCCCCCACCCCCACTGCAGCGTTTGGACCCATGTCTCTCATGCAGCTCTGGACTAAATTGTATTCACAGCTGGGACTACCACTTCCCAAGGTACTGTTTGCTTCTTTTTCAGTATACATTACCCTGAATCAAGTCTGTTTGTTTTAAGACTTGCTGTTTTTCTGTTGGCAACTTTTTATTTTCGATATTACGGTCAATAATTGAAAACTGGTCGATAAGGAACTGCGACTAGCTAAAAGGTGCTTGTGTGAAGAGGTTTATTGCCTTTATCAAGGAACTCCTAGATATGACTTGTAAGTACATAATTACCCACTTACGTCTGTTTTTAAGTTTAACTTCCTCAAAATAATTAGAGAATATACTTCTGTATTATCATAATGGAGGCAGGACTTTGATTTTTTTTTTCACTTATGATTTTCTGTCTACAGAAATAATCTTGGCCTACACTGTAACTTATTTTCCCTTAAGATTTCAGTAAACTACTGGCGGCTTTAGTTGCTAGCATCCTACCCTTGTTTTACACTGTCACGACCATATTACTTAAACAGTACATTAGTTAAATTTGTTACAGTATTCTTCAGTGAAATCTATAAGTATAATCTAAGTTGTCAACAGTGGAGTCTTACAGAGTAATACTGGCTCAAGAGCATCAAGAGTTAGTGTTATACTTTGTTTTAGAAAAACTCTACTTGCTGTATTTTAGCCGCATTTGTTAGTGTATGATGCAAGTAATCTGTTATTAAAATAACATATTACACTTTACTGAAAAGTTAGTAGCAAGTTACAGACCTGAACTGTATCAAATTGTAATATCAATGTCAAAATAAAATTTGTTTCTCATTTGCACTTAGAAAGGCCGCATGAGGCTTGTCTTCAACTAGGCAGTTTTTTTTTTCAGTAGCGATCTCCATTCACTTTGTTTAAGAGTAGAGTTAGTCTCTTCTTGTTATAGAAAATAGAAATTAAATCTACTCTCCTTGTTAATCATTTGCATATAATACCAGCCCATCTGTTGTTTATTATAAAAGAAAATTGCCAAAGACTGTAACCTAGACTTATTTGGTTTGTTAAAAGTTTGCACTTTTCCTCCTTAATCAAGTCAGGCTGTGAATTTTCTTGCTGGCAGACCAAAGTTGCCGGTCAGTCACCCTGGACTCCTTTCTCATTCCCAGCCAGGAATTATGACAAATGATTGTCTGCCTCACTCCTTGCTGTCTTCCAGTAAGTGCGAGAACGTGATATCTTGTCAGGCTAAATAGCACTCGTCTGTTTACTGGACAGCTATTAAATATGCCCATTGTTGTACTGTGCTGTAAATAGAACTGCGTTCTATTGTTGTTGCTGCGTTGTGTTTTTAATTTGTCATTCATTAGACTGCTAAGTGGTAGTGGAACGAAGGTCAGATTGAATGTATGGTGTGAGGTTTGTTAAACCCATTTCCTCTGAATTTCTGATGAAGTTGATTAGCCAATCTCACCACGTCAGCATCTTTTTTTTAACACAAAAATCTTAGCGATTACATAATCAGAGTTTCAAGTAGTTTGTGCTTAAAACTGTTTTTTTTTGTTAAATAAAAAAAGTACACAGCAGCTGAAGTTGGGCAGGTTTTTTGTAGTCCTTTTTTGACATTAGTTCAAGTCACAGATGACGCTGTAGCCTGGGCCCATTTGCTTCAGTTAGTTTCTCTCTGAAAAGCTGACTGGCATGTCTCTGTTAGTAGTCATACATCAATATTATTATCAGTGTGCATTTTCCATGTTACAAAATCCGGTTTACACTCTTTAAGGATAGGTTTACAATTTTTAAGTGCTTTTTAAAAAAATACACAGGTGCTCCATATGGACTCATGTTCACACTGGCGATTCAGAAATATCCTGCTAGTGCCACTCAGAGAGATGATGAAAAAAAGTCACCGTCCTGTCTTTGTGCAAAACTGCACTCCAAAGTTTACCTGAGACTAAAATGAGACTTCAGCAGGCCAAGTTAGTATTTTTCTTCCAAAGCTACAGTCACACAGTAAGTGCAAATTTCCTGATTATTGTTTAAGAAAAAATGCAAACCTTT
>NW_024631122.1:0-6546 GCF_008729295.1 Plectropomus leopardus
AGCCTTAATGCTGCTGTAATCCTGCTTAAAGCCTCCACATATCCTTCTTTATGATCTTAAAAGGGCCCCGGTGGGCCATTACAGAGCAACGAGGACGACCACAGTCCTCTCCCAGAGGACGGGGGGTGGTGGTGAGTGGACTGTGTGTGTGTGTGCACGCTCAGACCAACACAATGAAGCTGCAGAGGTCTACTGTAGCTTTGTGCTCAGAGGTGCAAAGGCTTGGAAGCGGTTTGGTTTTGTTTATTTGGGGATCACTGCAGCCTTACTGGGAATCCAAATGGTTCAGTGTGTCAGGGGAGGTGAGCGGGTGGTGACAGAAAAACACAATAAAACACAGTATGTGGACTACAGAACTGCAGTTTATCTATTTGTGTATGTCAGAGGCAGGTGTGTGATTTTTTTTGGGCTCTGATCCCATAGTAAAAATAAACTATTTATTTTAACTTTAAAAAGTTAGTGTGCAGGCTGCCTTAAAAATTGCTGTAATTTTGTAATTATTCAACTTTTCTCTCCAAATTTAGTCTACCTAAAAATCTGAGGCGGCCTGGACACTAAATTCTTTTCACAATGAGCCATCGTTATAACATCACCTGGTTCACGATGCACTATAAAAAGCTTAACTAAAAATGTTACTGTCTAGGCTACCTTTAAGTTTTACATTGACTGAATTTACTAATTTACAAGTAATTCGCAATGATTCAAAACAAACTTTTATAGTTAAATGACCCGGAAAGGATTTATGCATAACTGACACAGTTAATTAATGTTTATTTGACTACAAAACGTCAATTTGTTTTGAATCACTGCAAAATTACCTCAACTAGTCTTCCTGAGTTCAGTTAACTCAAAATTTTAAGGCAGCTGGGACAATAATTTTCTTTAAAAAAAAGAAAAAAATTTTTTTAACAGTGTGGCCCAACAATGCAAATATACACTGTTGTTGGCAGCTGTGATGCGGGATTTAGAGTGGTATATGTAGTATGATGTAGTGAGAGAAAATTATGCAAGTTGTGCTGACAGATGTCAAGCTGGCTATCAATTTCAAAGTCAAGGGCTTGTTACTTTATTTTCTCTCATTCTGAGATTTTACCTGAACTGCTGTACCACTTGAAAATTCTTATGATCTGTTATTTAAAAAAAAAAAAAAGCACTCTTATTTTTAATGTGAATTGCATTGTGGGACAGCAGTATCCACCAACACCACAATTATAATAAATGTGATTATAGCAAGCAGAGATTTTCAAGTGCTATATTTGACTGAGATATATTTAAAAGACAGTCCGGTCAATTAATCAATAACCAACCCAGCATTTTTCAAGCAAAAATGCCCCTAAAAATTACTGGTTCAGGCTTCTCAAATGCTGTTTTTTTTGTCATATGTGATAGTAAACTGAGCATATTTGGGTTTTGGACTGTTGGTCTGACCAAGCAAATGATTTTAATATAGTGCTTTCACTACATTTTATAGACAAAATTTGATCTGTCAAGAAAATAATTGATAATGTAATAATACATTGATAATACAATAATGAAAATGAATAGTTGCAGCTTTGATACCATTTGGCTAGGGCAATATACCAAAGTTTCTGAGTCCAAACTGAGAATCTGATATTTTAACAAAAAATAAGTATGAAAAGACAAATAAAAATGTTTCTATAATGTATGTCAGCAGCACCTGCACCAGCATTCTCAGCTGTTTGATTCTGATCAAACAATAAAATCCTATCAATCATTAACGCTCCACACTCTCTCTCCTCAGAAATATATTTAACACCAGTTTCGGAGGTTTGAAGACTACAGTGTGACATCTACTCAAACAAAGAATACTGAGGATAATAAATGATGTACTGGATTGCACTTGATAGAGAGTAATGGCCAATGAGAACAGGCCACGTCACCATCGTCTCCTCCAAACAGCGTGAGGCTGCTGTGGAGGTGAACACCTGTGCGTCTCGACGTCTCGACCGACGTCAGACTGCAACGGTGCGCTCGAGTACAGCTTTGGAGGAACATTTTCCAGGAGTGACACCAACACTGACTGACGCGCTTGTAATTTGATATTTGGCTTCAAAACACACACAAACACACACACACACACACACACACACACACACGAGCAGGTGTGATCAGAGGGCTCTGTGAAGGATGCCGTGGCCTCACCATTAAAAAAAAGAAATCAGCAAATCCGTATATCGTTTTTTTTGTCTCTATATGAATAAAATATATGTCTCTTAAGTGAGCCTTATAATTATTATATTTATTTTTTATTGTAATATTGTTTTAATTATAAGACATCCAAACTATTTACTCCAATATTACAAATAAAATTGTTCATGTCAACAAATAAAAATAAAAATAAAATAAAATAATTAACAGAAGTGTCGTGAAGTCTCATCAACACACACACACACACACCTTGATGAGGCCCTTCAGTGAGCCGCACAGTTAGTGTTTTACAGTGGAAACAGTCCGGTTAATAATGGAAACAAACACACCCACAGCGCCCTGGGCAGCCTTCTCCTGTATCATGTTATACTGAGAGGCGTTTACAGCTGTTTTGTTTCATAATACAGGGCGACACGCTGCGCTGTGAGAGCTGCCTCTTTACAACAGCAGTGGAGACAAAAAAAACCTCTGCATGCGGCCTTTACAATAATTAACCCCAAAATAAATAACTCACTTTTAGGGACAATTTCCTGCAACTTTTCCCCAAAATAACCATTTGAAACTGGGGACTGAAAGGATTTACGGTATGAATGCTGATGATCTAATGTTATTATAGCCTCCAATTAAACTTGTTGTGTTTATAGTATTTCTATGGAGATTTATTATTATGCATTTTGTCTCCTTTATAATTTGCTTTAATATATCTCTTATTAATATTCCCTTAATTGAAAGATTTTTTATAACGTGATTATCTTTTGAAGGTTTTTTAAAATTGTATTTATTAATTATCCACGAAAGACACATTTTGCGTTTTAAATAAAATAATTGCGCTTATCTTCTGAAGATTTTGTTTGTATTTATTTTTGTGTTTTAGCCTTGTACTAAACGGTGCTTAACTAATCGAAAACGAGGGAAAAGCATTCAAATTCATCTTTGCACCAAAAGCTTCGCAGATTGCTGCATGGAGAGCAGAGACTAGCGGTAACGCGCTGCAGCACTGTAACAAATTACATTTTCAGGATTATTATTGCAGTTGTTGCATTTGTCATCGCCTTCTTCGAGTCTCCGCGATGGAAGTGGATTCTTTCCCCTCATTTTCGCTCTGGATCGCTCCGAATTAATGTGGTGATTAATGACAGAAAGTGTGACCTTTACAGGGTGGGAGTTTTCCCACTGCTTTGATTTTTATCGAGCCAAAGGATGACACGAGCACCGCACATTTGCCCCTCCTGATTATTAACAGGACGAGTGATTTTTAAATGTTAAAAAAAGACCGAAATTATGTGCTGTTTGATAAATTGCTCCACAGAAAGTGAAAAATCTAATAATATTCCCTTGAAATGTAACGCACTACTTTTTTGGGCGTAAGGAGCCCGGCACTGATAGGACGCAAAAGCGAAGCGAATCATCCAATTAAATCCCTCAAGAGCTGGTGATTGATGATGTCAGCTGCTCTGCTTCTAATTAACGTTTAAATTAAGGCAAAGGAAGAAGAAAAAAAAGAAGTTTCTGACCATCGCTGCTTCACTTCAGACCTTAAAGCCTATTGGGCCGCGGTTTGGGGAGGTTTTAGGGCTATTCACGCTCAAACTAAATTTGAGGTTAATAATCTACAGCAGTGTGGATCCAGATGGTCTGCAGCGCCCGGTGCACTTTCTGTGGAAATGTGAAACATTAAGAGTCAAATAAAAATCAGCAGGTTTTCATAATCAGACACGACCCCAGTGTGGATGAAAGAGGCCTGCAGAAATAATGTGAAATTATCCAAATCTAGTCGAAAAAATAGATCAGACATGTAGATTGTCAAAGTATTTTTTCTGTTAATTAATTTCTAATACTTCTGTAAAATAAAATTATTCTAGCTCTTTTTTTTAATGGTGTCATATATGCCACCCCCCAAAAAACTACAACAAAATAACAACTGGTATGTCCTTTATAGTTTGCGATTTACTGCCCTTTATTTTCCAAACTAATTTTAAATTCACGTGTCAAGACAAATCACAATCACCGTGATATTAACATCCACTCAGACCAGCCGAGGTTGCTCAGCAGCTTCCTGCAACTTTACTCAAAACGATGCATGTCTCCATCCAAATCCCCAAATTTAATTTGCCCCTCACAAACTCCTGCTCGTTATGGAGAAATATATATTCAAAGCAGCCACAAAGGCTGGACCTCCAAGGTAGCTAATAGAATTTCCTGCTGTTTTATAACTCTGTCCCTAAACCAATGTCACCATATGCTCGTGTTGGCACAAGACTCTCCGCAGTGGCTTCCTGGGCGGCTGGCTTCATCCAAATGGGTCAGAATCATCTAATTGTATTAAGAAAAAATTAATAATTCACTAGCATTTGCTTTATTCAGCTTTCGCTTGTGTCAGAATGTGGCACACAAATTCAGCTTGTATAAAACTGGCTTCATTTATATTTTATTCTACTGTCAGGATAAATTTTGATTCTTTTGCATTTTTCTCATAACTGCAAATGCATATTTCGTTCTGCCTATATGCGATATCCAATCTTAAAATGCATTAAAACGAATAAAGTGGCGATAATAGCTATATGTGTTAAATTTGACGAGCCTTAAATTAAACAAGGTGTGTTTCCTCCGAGCAGACGTACCTGCTGCTCTCCTCGGCGTCCACCTCGTCTCCGTTTTGACTCTAATCCGTTTTTTCTCTTTACATCATAAACCCCATCAGTAAAATTCACATTTTCGCGTCCAGAGACTCTGAATAACAGCACGGCGTCACCTTTATTATCCGCTTCTCTCACGCTACTCTGGATTTTGTCCGCGAGGTCATGCTGACACACGGGTGATGTACCAAGAAAAAAAGAACATAAATAAACAGCAAGAATAAAAATAGATAAACAAATTAACTCGGACAATTTGTTATTTTCTTTCTTATATTTCTTTTTTGTGTGTTTTTAAAATCTGAAGAATGTGTAGCTCCAGTCTCAGAGATGAAACATTTTAAATATCTCAATTTTTATATAGAAAATATATATGAATCTGGCTCCCATAATGTAAAAAATATGTTTTTAGTTGCATATTAGAAGCAAATTACATATCTGCAGTTATAAAAGAAAAAAAAATCCATCACCTGTCATGTTGAACAAAGGGTTAACCTGAACAGCTTCTGTTTACTTGTAGGCAAATCTTTTTAATAGACTTCCTAATCAGCTCCGTGGATGTGTTCATCATGGCTATTTTAAGCCAAATTCCCGTGCAACACATCGCCGAATGCGCACATTACGCATAACGCTCTGTGCGTAATTACGCACGAAAAATGCCTAAATGAATATCACGGCTGGAGACCATTGTTGGCTCGGTTTCCTCCAAACTTTTCCATAATGCAAAGATGCTGGTGGCAGTATTTTAATGGCCATCGACTCTCCCTTTCTAGCAGAACACACCAGCAGAGGGAAACAGATGCATAAACATTCAGGGCATCTTTCTCCTCGGCAGCAACAGACTCCTCCTCTCCCCCACGTCCAATTAGTTATTATGGTCCGGCCCTTTAAGACGCAGCAGCGGGTCAGCAAGTAGTGTAGTGTTTCTCTAATTGAACTTCGCCCAATCAACAATAACTCGTTAGCAGTCGCTTTCTTTTTCTTGCTGCTTGAGACAGCTTTTTTCCCCTTGCAGGGATTCACCCCCCTCCAGTCTGTTACTTCCTAAAGATCTACATGGAGCTTGGCAGAGGAACTACGACTCTCTGAGGGGAATACGGGTCCGGCTGCCTTTACAACTACGCCCGAAGCATGGTTATTTTGGAGGAAAGCTCTCAGGCGAGCTAAGTTTCGGCTTTGAGTGTCAAAATATAGAGGGAGAACGCCGAGCAACAGAAGAAACACTCGTGGACGCTTAAAAACTGCCATTTGAATGAAATAACCAACTTTGGTGGAAGCGGCGATTCTTCGGGACTGCGATGACCTCCAGTAAAGACATGAAGGCAGGTTCAGTGTTGCAGTCCAGCGGCGAGGAGAGGAGACGCGCTCCCTTGGACCAGCTGCCGCCACCGGCCAACTCCAACAAGCCTTTAACGCCGTTCAGCATTGAGGATATCCTGAACAAACCGTCAGTAAAGAAGTCGGTGGCCAGTATCTGTCCGCCGAGAGTGCTGGAGAAAGTGACGGGCTCTAACTCGGCGAGGAACGGGATCACCACTCCCTCGTCGCCGCTGTGCGCGCTGGAGGAGCTCGCAAGCAAAACGTTTAAGGGTCTGGAAGTCAGCGTTATCCAGGCGGCAGAAGGTAAAAAGATTCTCTCTCTCTCTCTCTCTATATCTATACATATATATCGAGCAACAACAGAATCACTCGCGGGCTGGAGTTGGCCGGTGGCGGCAGCTGGTCCAAGGGAGCGCGTCTCCTC
>NW_024631123.1:0-1233 GCF_008729295.1 Plectropomus leopardus
TATAAGGTTTCCCCTGCGTGACCTGGTTGTGTGTGTGTGTGTGTGGCTGTGTAGTATTGAGAAGGTTACTTAATCCAGGTATTTCACTGGATTTGTAATGTAATTTTTAACATTACATTACATTACTCAAATCATAGTAAACTGTATACATAAGATTACTGTTGGAATACTTCAAAATCATCTTGCTGAGTTCAAGTGTGTGGGTCGAATGTCAGTGACCTGACTGTGCATTTCCTCTGCCATTGTCAGGTTGCAGCTGCACTGCACACTGTTTTGAATTTGTGAATGGGAAATGCGTGCCTCGTGAATTTTTCACTGTGTCCAAACAGCAAGTGTCACTCTCTGTCCACATTGAATCCGACAACAGTTGAAACAGCAATTGTAACAAAATACAGTTACTCGTTCTCTCTAAGTCCCCAACCCTGTGTGTGTGTGTGTGTGTGTGTGTAGTACATAGATTGTATATAAAGATGAATGACATAACAGCTGCCCAAAAGTGAAGCCAAAACATCTTGATCGCCCCCCTGGTTGCTGGCTGCAGTAAAACCCGCTTCCTCCATGTTACTGTATGGGACATCTAAAAACTCAAAGTACACCACAAATAGATTTTTCCCAAAAATGGCATTAGGGGTAGTTCTTATTATCCTGATGTTTGTGCAAGTGTTCATTTTTCCTGATAAGTTTACTTTCAATTAATTTAAGTCTTTGTGTGTGTATATATATATATATATATATATATATATATACTCTNAATATTAGCATTGTTAATTATTAATATATATTTTTATAAGGTTTCCCCTGCGTGACCTGGTTGTGTGTGTGTGTGTGTGGCTGTGTAGTATTGAGAAGGTTACTTAATCCAGGTATTTCACTGGATTTGTAATGTAATTTTTAACATTACATTACATTACTCAAATCATAGTAAACTGTATACATAAGATTACTGTTGGAATACTTCAAAATCATCTTGCTGAGTTCAAGTGTGTGGGTCGAATGTCAGTGACCTGACTGTGCATTTCCTCTGCCATTGTCAGGTTGCAGCTGCACTGCACACTGTTTTGAATTTGTGAATGGGAAATGCGTGCCTCGTGAATTTTTCACTGTGTCCAAACAGCAAGTGTCACTCTCTGTCCACATTGAATCCGACAACAGTTGAAACAGCAATTGTAACAAAATACAGTTACTCGTTCTCTCTAAGTCCCCAACCCTGTGTGTGTGTGTGTGTGTGTGTGT
>NW_024631124.1:0-4338 GCF_008729295.1 Plectropomus leopardus
AATAGTATAGTATGTCGAAAAAAAGTCAAATTTCGGCCCCTCCTAAACATGGCTTAAAACGGTATAGCATAGCCTGTGCAGACACGTTATAGTAGACAAAGTGGGAATAACAGCCAAAAAAGTCATAAATTAGCATGTCAAAGAAATGGCTAAAAAGGCAATAGTATAGTATGTCGAAAAAAGTTAAATTTTGACCCCTACTAAAAATCGCTTCAAATGGTAGAAATACCTTGTAGAGACGCATTATGGTGTACAAAGTGGGAATAAAGGCCAAAAAAGGCCAGAAAACTCATAAATTAGCATGTCAAAAAATGGCCATGAAGGCAATAGTATAGTATGTCGAAAAAAGTCAAATTTTGACCCCTCCTAAAAATGGCTTAAAACGACAAAGAATAGCTTTTAGAGACGCGTTATAGTATACAAAGTGGGAATAAAGGCCAAAAAAGGCCAAAAACCTCATAATTTAGCATGTCAAAAAAATTGCCAAAAAGGCAATAGTATAGTGTGTCAAAAAAAGTCAAATTTTGTCCCCTGCTAAAAATGGCTTAAAACAACATAGAATAGCTTGTAGAGACGCATTATAGTATACAAAGTGAAAACAAAGGCCAAAAAGACCAAAAATGGCACAATTTAGCATGTTTAAAAAGTGCCCAAAAACACCATAGTATAGTATCACGAAAACGTCAAATTTTGTTGTAAAAATGGCTGAAACGGAGATATCATAATTTGTAGAGATGGTCATAGTATATAAAGTGAAAAAAAAAGGCCAAAAACCCTACAAAACGGCAAAATTTAGCATATTGAAAAAATGGCCAAAAACGCCATAGTATAGTATGTCAAGAATGTCAAATTTTGACATGTCATAAAAATGGCTGAAACCAACACATTTTAGTTTGTAGAGACACGTCATAGTATATAAAGTGAAAACAAAGGCCAAAACAGCATGATTTAACATTGTTTAAAAAACTGCCAAAAAGGCATAGTATAATCTGTCGAAAATGTCAAATTTTGACACGTCATAAAAAAGGCTGAAAATGACATATTACAGCCTGTAGAGATGCGTCATTGAATATAAAGTGAAAACAAAGACCAAAAAAGAAGAAAAAAGTCATAATTTAGCATGTTGAAAAAATGGCAAAAAACACCATAGTATAGTGTGTCGAAAATGTCAAATTTTGACATGTCATAAAATAGCTGAAAAGACATATTATAGCTTGTAGAGACACCTCATTGTATAGCATGTTATTTCAATTAGAGTTAACATGGATCCTTTTATTATTAGTTGCTTTGTCATTGTTAGTGACTGATTAAATACCTGTGGGTGTGAGTAGGCTGGGGTGTGGCATTACCTTTTTTGGCTTCTTAAGTGGGGCATGACAGAAAGGTTTGAGAGTCACTGCACTGCAAACCCAGAAATTCTGATGGAAAAATCTATGCAATCCTTCAGTTAAGTCATATAATTATGCATGTAAATTTTTAATTGATTTCAGTATTTGTCAGACCGAGTTTACATGGCTTGCACACCTGCATTAACTCAATACAGTAAATTATTTTATATAACCAAGCTTGCTTTGGTTACAGACTATTACTTTAAAAGTATATTTCCAAATGATCACATCAGTTGTCCTGCAGGATAGCATCTGTCCACGCCACGGGGCAGAAGAATGACTCAAGTCTCTGTCAGGGTGAGAGCTGGTTACTTAATTTCTTGTCAGAATGTCTAAAAAGTTAATAATAACCAACCTTGAAATACTTAACAGACCATATGCAGTCTGAACAAGGTCCATGCCAGTAAAGACAGAATGAGGACCCTCTTACAACAGCTGGTAGGCTTTTACTGAAATCCATTGAATCATAAATACCATATTATACATGTATATATGTGTGTATGTCTATGTATAAATGTTCACAGAAAAGTAGAAATGCTGATGTAAGAAATAATTAGGTAGTATATCTGTGTCATTTTTTATGATTGTTGCTATTTTTTCCTGTATAAACCAAACATTTTATAGCTTGAACATCCCTTTATAAATGGGGAAAATTGAAGACAGACATTAATTTTGAAGTTTTTCTGAGCTCAGTGGCTCATCCAAACCAGTATATGCTGAGTCATTGCTCTTTGTCATTTTCTGAATTATTCTTTAAACTCGCCATTCCATACAAAAAATAATAATAAAAAATTAAAAAGGCATTCAGCACATTTACAGTTGATTTTTTTTAATGAAAAAAGTTTTTTTTCAGCAAGATATAATCATGAGGTAAAAAAAAATGTCCTAATCAGTGAACACAGTATCCTCCATCGTTCTCATTTATCATAGATTTACACACTGAGTATTCCTTATTTTAAATGACTCATTTAGTGTATTCCCTACACTTTTAATACTGTTTTTTTCCACATAAGACCAAAACAGACTTATTTTCTGACATGCTCATATATCAGAGGTTGGGTAGCTAAGCCTTTATAGATGATGGATGCCATGATGGTTAAGATTTTTTTTTTTTTTTTTTTCTCTGTTGATGCTTCGGAGTGGAACAAACTGATCCTTGCAATAAAGAAGGTGCAGAACCTATACACCTTAAAAAATGCCCATACAGAGGCTACTAAATAGCGTCATCAAATAAGAATATTTCATCTTGTGTCATCCAGTCATTTTATACATTGAAATCAGATTTCTTAAAAATATAATGTCCATGTTTACAGTGGGTTTTTTTTTTTTTTGTTGTTGTTTGCACTGAAAAAATGACACATTGGATTTACTTACTTCAGTAATGGACAGTGGTTTGCACATAGAGCATTTCCAATAGAGCTGTGTTGAATTAACACAAATTATCCATCTTAAATCAACACAAGTAATTAACCATCTGCCTTATGACAACTTTTTTTCAATCAAAATCCATAATTAATGATTAATGTAGTGCAAAACAAGTTCTAACTGACTTCCTTTCATCTTATCATGTTACTAGACTTAAATGTCTCTCTTTGAGAGAGTCATTAGAACTAGTCATTAAAAATACTGCAATTTAGGCACGGATTAAGTTAAGTTAAAACAACACATTCTCAAATCTTCACATACTGCCACTTTGCTGTGGACTTCCGGGTCTACATATTATGCTTCAGGTATTTGTCTACATCTGCTCTTTACGTTCTCGGATGCCACTAAACTGTGATGTCACGTGGTTATGTGTAGGCAACAACAGCACATGGCAACCAATGCCGGTGTAACAGCTCAATATAGACCCCCTGGTCAGACTACACTATGTAAAGTGGGCTAGCCTGTTTTATACCCCGGGTATATTCTGGGCAAGTCAAGTTTATACCTCTTGGTATTTTTTAGGCTAGGCTATTTCATACCCCCGTAGGCCAGATTATAGCCCCCACGCTCAGACACAGGGTTAGAGTAGGCCTGGGTATATTCTGGGCTCATCCGGTGTATACCCTGGGGTATTATTTAGGCTAGACTACACAAAATAATCAAGGATATAGTATTCAGTTTTGATTTTATTTCATGTAACCTTAGAAACTGACGACTTTAAACTGTAATAACATTGTTCGAAAATTGTCTGTGACCAAAACCATCTTCAGAGTACAAAGAACTTTGAACTAAACCGATAATAACCAAATAACCTAAATAATGAAGAGGAGTGACATAAAGAGAAGGTGATACAAAGATATACACATAGATACACAACTACATACATACATACATACATAGATGGATACATGCATACATACATATAACATGTATAATGAGATGAAGCGGATGTGTAATGTGTATTTGATGTTTTTATGTGAGGGATTGGTATGTGTTTGATTCTGGAGAGGTTGTTTGTGGGATATGTGGCAGAGAGAGGGGAAAAGGAAAAAAAATTCAATAAACAATAAGAAAAATTGTGATACAATGTGCGAAGACGTGGGGATGAGGAGCAAGATGCGACTGGTGCAGTGGGGAGGCAAAACCCAAAACCCCCGCAGCACCATGACTGAATGCCTCAGCGAGACATATCCAGGAGGGAGGGGCTGCAAAGGGCACCCCACAAACTCTCTTTTTTCTCCCCTTCTTAAATACAAGTTGTGTTTTTTTGTTTTGTGCTTTGGGATTACTTTAGTTCACATTTTTAATTTAGGAGAGAACTTAACTCCGCATTTAAGCCACTCCCAGGCCCCGAGGAGGGTGCTGGCACTGCAGGTGCTTGTCCTGCTTTGGACCTCCAGACCATTTAGGAGGGAGTCTGTCCAGTTCAGAGCAATTATTTCCTTTGACTGTATTCATATTTCAGATTTTTAAATTTTGTTCCTTTTCTTTTTTGAGAGAGGGCAGTAGCCCCTCAACCCCCCAC